>NC_058133.1:465675537-465690553 GCF_016433145.1 Gracilinanus agilis
AAAACATGAAATGACTTTCCCAGGGTCATGTAGCTAGTACTTGTCTGAGGTCAGATTTGAACTTAAAATTTCTTAATTCTAGGCCCAATGCTGTATCCCAGCTCCATCTAGATGACCATTCTATGCATGAAACAAGTCCTGTATTTTCTATCACTTTCGGTCATTAGGAACAGAATGCTGATCAGATAAATAACATAGGATCATAGGATTATATGAGGTGGGGCCTAAGAGATCTAGTCCTACTTTTCCCTTGCCAATTTTACCAAAGAGGAAACCGAGGTCTAGAAAGGAGTGATTACTCAAGGCCACAAAAAGTAGTAAAAATTAGTTACATGATTCAAATCCATGAAGTCCACGAAACCCCAGCTGTCTATTGATCCTCTATTTTTTTCTTTATTTATGAAATTTATGGGCTTTTCAGCATGACTCAAACCATTTCTTCCTTCTGACTCAGATTGTGCTTACAAAGAAAACACCAAAAAAGGTTAAAAAATGAAAAATTAATTCAGATCAGTTCTTTGGTTTCATGTAGATGGGAAAGAAAGGAAGTTATAATTTTTTTTAAGGAAGACATAGTACAAGTTTAAGGGTAAGTAACTATGTTCCTCCAACTAAGTTAGGTAGCAGGATGTTGGGACATAAACTTCGATGGAGGGGGATTATGGCAGAATTTCCCAGTGGAAGGAGCTATCCCAATTGAGTTTTTGAAATGTCCAGAGCTAGCACTATTCTGTGGGCCATCAAGATGTCTCTGGAGGTGAATTAGTCTATTATATCTAATAATATTTAAGAGATATCTAAAGGCAATACCTTATGCATGAGTTATGTTTTTGTAACTATTCATGTGGAAATAGTCCAACATTTTTAACCTGCTCAGTATTCTGTCCAATCCAAGGGTTATAAAAGAGTCCCACTGTTTTTGATAAAATTAATATCATTAAGTTAGCAGTAATGTTTTAACATTATTGTAGCATCTTGTCTCTGTTGGTTTTGGAAATGACAGCACACCATTTATAACATACTTTGAACCTTGAATGCCCTCCTATAAAAGTTCTGCCTTTTTTCTCCCATAGAACTATATCCCTATAAACTGAAGAGAAATGCATTTCTGCAAACATGTAAGCTGTTTTTGACAATTTTAACTGTACTAAGTAACAAAGTAGTTTTGGACCAAAAAGGAAGGGAAATGAATTCTCTCTTTACTATCAAAGTAAGAGGTTGGGCATTAACTCAGGGGAATAATTGACTATAAATGATTAAGGAGATGAATGTTTTGGCATCAGTAATTTCAAAATCTCTTTTACTATCTTGAATGTGTTAGATTTGATTTTTTTAAAAAGGAAGAAGAATGAAGCTATTTATGATTCTGAATTACTCTTGCTGAAAAATGTTTAATATCAAGGGATACTATTTCAGGGTTTACATTTAAATAAGCATTGATTTTAAATAATTGCCAATCTGATAAAAGGAAATCTGTCTTTATATTCTCTCCACATGTCAATTCAGTTTGTACAACAAATGCAACTCTGAGGAAACAGTCCACCTTCTCTGACTTCTGGCTTCCCTTTCCAAATTATATATGATAAATAGGAAATAATTGAAAGAGAGAAAGCATTAGAATTAAGAATGGTTATGAAAAGCTTTATGTAGAAGATGAGATTTTAGTTAGCACTTGAAGAAAGCCATAAATGCCAGGAGTCAGAGATAAGGACAGAGAACATTCCAGGTATGGGAGATAGCCAGAGACAATGCCCAAAGCATGGAAAATCTTCTCAGTATGTCTACTGATGTGATATCATCATCATCATCACTCAACCCTCTCAAAGTCCAATCCATTATCCACATCACAAGGATGGAAAAGGGTATGGGAGAAAATTCAAGGTTTACAGTCAGACTGTTGGACACTGGGATCTCTGTGTGCCTCAAGACTCCTATGGTAAACAAAAAGGCCTTGCAAAAACTGTGAAACTCTGGTTCCTTGGGCTCTGGCAGTAGTCAGTATGGTAAAATTGCTTCTAAGAATTAAAGTACATGGAGCAAAATTTAAGTTTGCAGACTGGTTCTACTTGAAACCATCATAATAATCATTTGACATGAAATATAGTGGAGTGAATGGTGCTCATTCATACTCTGGTACCCAAAGAGGGAAGGATTCTTTGAAACAAATCAGAAATGTCAATACCTAACTTACTGAAAATGCTTTAGTGCAGATCTTGAAGCATAATCAAATTGGAAGGAAATAAGAACAATTATAGTCAAGGGACTTCATGTTGTTCTTTGTCACTGGTATCGTCAGTTCCAAGTTACACAACAATGCATTACACATGAATGAAGGGAATATAAAAAGTAATCATATTTCTAAGCCCAGATTATGTTAAAGAAGAGCAGAAATTGAGGAGTTATTTGAATTTGAAAAGGTAAAATCTGAATCACTTGAAGGCATTGGACATTCATACTTAACAAAATTATTTCAAGTGGATGGAGAATATAGTGATATTTTGAGTCATTTTGAAAAAGAGATGGTTATACTTAGAATGGAATTTCAAAAAACCCTTTTTAAGCCTGATGTATAAATCCAACTAATACAACAACAAAACCAATTATTTTTTAGAAAACCAGGTAGGATTGGTGTCATAGATAAATTATTTTCTCTACAATATTTGACAATGTAAAAATATTTCAGGACATGCATATGGTAAAGTACATTGTGGTCATTGCTACAGTGGGGACCATAGAGACAAGGTGAAGTTTGGAGACAAATACTTTCATGGAAGAAATAGTTCCAGACAATTATTGAAGATCTCTAGAAATATATTGAAAGATAACATTAATATCTAATTGGTTAAGTAAATTAGAATGCTCGAATTCCCTATTATCCAATTAAAAGCAATAAAATGGAAATGTGGAATGGAATTTGGAAAATAAAAGAATATTGGAAAATTTTGATATCCTTAATCAAGAATTAAAACTTGAAGCCAAGAGGTTAATGTGATGTGAGGGGATAAAGCATTATAAACTACCAAATAAACAACTCAACATAAATAAAAAATTTATTATAAAGGCTTGGGAGCCTAAAGAGAGAAAATGATTGAGTAATTTATGGTTATCTTTAGCACGAAAATAAGTTCAATACAATTAAAGCACAAGTTGGATCCAATGCGAAATAATTTTCATACATTAGTATGCAAATAAAAAATGCTTATATTAAGAGAAGTGACTGAAACTCTAGCTTCTTTTCAAAACTAAAAAGCTACTGGTCTGGATAAGTTCTTTAATTACTGACTCAAATGCTTCACAATGTTGCATGGATTACTGACAAAGCAATTTTCTTATTTCCTCTCTTATGTGAGAATGATTCTATCTCTTTTTTGCTTAAAATATATTTATTTTCAAAGATAAGGACATCTTTGACTACTTTAAACATAAAACAATTACACTTATGTAATTTATGCAAAGCATTCACAGGTTGTTTTACTCAAAATATCTATAAACATCTACAAGAAAACAATACATTGCCTGAGATGCAAAAATAGTGTGGCAAAGGGCCCTTGGGGTATTAAGAGCAACTCATCACTAATTTGATAATTACGGAACAATTACCTTGAGAGTATCATAACATTTACACCAATTTTATTCATGATCATAATGTCTTTATAGCTTCAATTTTGCACTCCATGATTTATCTGCAAACTGCAAATATAACAAAATATATTAAGATTGAGAATGCTAGAGAATTTAGCATATACATTGAAATTGCTTTTTTATTTAAAACATGTTACCAACGTAGTGATGTCAACAACAATTAATATAAAATATGGCATCTTCCAAAGAGGCAGACAATTTAAGCCCACTGTGGTTCTGTGTAGACTGAAGTCCATGATCACTTTTGAATAAAGCCATGCAACTTTTAAGTCAAAGATTGTGTCATACCAAAAAATTTGTTAATTATTTGATGTACCACTAAAAACCACATTAAACAGATACATAACTTTTTTGAAGCCTCTAATGATATCAAAATGTCATTTAAACTCAAAAAGAGTAAACAATGTATATCAAGATAGAATTAAAAGATAAATATTTTTGAATTGAAATCTAGAGACCAAATTGGATGGATGGATTATGGCAATAATTTTAAGGCTAGGTTTTCTCCAAGCAAAATATATCTAATATAAGGCTATGTCACAGAGAAAGCCTTGGTGATTAAAGGTTGTTAGATCTACAATACAAATTTGTTCTCATCAATCAGGGCAGTTTAGCCTCAGGATGGGAGTTCCAAAGTTGAATGCTTTAAATTCTCCACAGCATATAAATTCTGGAGGTCTTATAGTCTGGAGAATGTAATGTCAGTACAGATGGGAAGAAGATGACTAAACTAGATATCTGGATGGGATGTGAAACACAATCTGATGGTGTTGTGCAGCTAGATGTGATGGTTCCATGAATTTGCTTTTGTTCATTCACCAATCATGATAGTTCATCCTCAAGGAGGAAGTCCCAAAACTGAGTGGATTATGGCCTGCAGGAAATGGTCTCCACGAGTCTCTGATTGTTATAACTTTAATGAAAGAGGGCAAGAACAGAGTTGATATGGATGCCTAGATGATTAAAAAACTTGAGAGAGAATTCTAAGGAGAGCGACTCTTCTGTCCTTTCCAAACTCTAAGAATAAGGATTTTAATCAACTGAATTTTTACTTAACAGTTCCTTTCTCTTTCATATTCTTCCTAGATATTCCTTTTTGCTTACTGAACTACTGCCTCTTTTACCACTCTTCAAAACTCTGTTCACAAATCACTTTCCCTAGTAAGCTTCCTTGGCTTAGCCTACTTGGCTCTATTCTCTCTATAAATCTCTATCATCCTGTATTTTTCTCTTCTAAAATACTCTTGCTTCTCTTTCTACAGCTGTTTGTGCCCATATTTACATTTCTGTCACTTGTCTTCATACTCACCCCACCCCCACATTAGATTATAAACACTGTAGGGTGGGGGTCATATATTTTATTGCTTTTTTAACTTTCCAAAGTGCTTACTGCAATAGGTGCTCTATAGATGTTTCTGACAATACATTGTTTTTGAATAGAAATAAAGATCACTGATAACACAGGGCAGTTTATGAAAGGTGACATTGTGAGGCAAGACAAATGCTTTTGACATTTAGAGGAGAGTAAGCTCAATTGAAGGGCAGCTAAGTGGCACAGTGCCAGGCCTCTAGTCAGAAAGACTCATATTTCCAAGTTCAAATCCAGCCTCTGGACACTAGCTGTATGAGTCTGGGAAGTGTTCTAATTCACTGTTCAATGTGAGTGAGTTGGACTGCAGTATCCCTGAGTTTTGAGACCAAAGGTTACGTCACTGGGGACATTACTAGATTATTAGTATTATGAAATTTACACCAATTTAACTCATTCTTAAAAATCCCCAAAGGTCCCACATTCTCCAGAAAGATTTCCCAGAGACTCAAGATATATCATCAAGGTCTTTGGACTATAGAAATAAGCATGCTTCATGATATGAGGAAAAGTTCAGAACGTGTTGTGTCACTGCCCTCCTGGCATTACATAATAACTGCCCATTTCCATGGTTGTATGTTGCATCTATACTATCTCTAAGGATATCTCCAACACAACTGGGCACATATTGGAAACTCAGACTTGCCAAAACTATACTGCTCTGCTAGATAGAAGCACTAAACACATTTTAGCTTGCCTTTTGGACAGCAAAATTATTTCTGCAGCATGAGGATCAGTTTCAAAACACCAGGCTAGGAGCTTGGACTAATTTGTTTTCTTTGGTTGGCTACTGGTATTTTTCTCAAAAACGAATTCTGTTCAGGGTTATTGGCATTTGCTTTCTTGATATTCATATCAATTGTCCTACCTTCTGACTACAGTAATGAACTGACCTGGGGATTTGCATAACTCTAATAGCTTCCTAACTGGCCACTCTGAATCTAGTTTCTCCATTCAACATATCCTCCACACAACTGCCAAATTAATTTTCCCAAGGCATGAATTTGACCATGTTAGTATCCTCCTGAAAAATCTTCATTGGCTGTTTATTGACTTTAGGATAAAGAACAAATTCAGCAGTCTGGTATTTAAAGCCCTCCCAAATCTGACTAAAGCTTTCCCTTCCATATTGCTTTCCCTTGTACACTCGATGTTCCAGCCAAGACTCTGGTTCACTGGCTGTTCTCTGAACTTGACACTCTATCTTTTGTCTCTGTGCTATTACAGATTGTCCCCCATTTCTGGAATGCACCCTCCACCTTATAGCCATCTCTTAGACTACTTATTTTCTTTCAAGGCCCAGCTCCCTTTTTCTTCAAACTACATTGTATTTATCTTTATACATTTTATAACCTCCCAGAGGTAGATAAACTTGTTCCTTAGCATAAACTTTCAGATAGACTCTTTGAAGCTCCATCACCACCAATGCTGCACACTGTAGGCACTTAATTAATGTCTCTGGATTTCAACTGAGCTTTGTTGTTTCTGTTTAGTTGTTTTAGTCGACTTTGACTAATTATGACCCCATCTGGGATTTTCTTGACAAAGATACTTGAGTGGTTTGCTGTTTCCTTCTCTAGCTAATTTTACAGGTGAGCAACTGCAACAAACAGAGTTAAGTGATTCTCCCAGCTAGTGTCTGGAGGCCAGATTTGAACTCAGGAGAATGGGTCTTTTTTATTCCAGGCCACTCTATCCACTGTGCCACCTCAGAACTTCAATAGCACTTTTTTGTCTTGCCTCATAATGTCATCTTTCATGAAATGTGTTGTGTTATCATTTATCTATATTTATATCCAAATAACATTAGATGTTTTTTCTTTTTAAAATAATTCTTATTCAATCAATATTTGATTCAAATAAATAAACATTTATAAATCATCTATTGTGTACAAAGTACTTCTCTAGGCAATGAGGTTATAAAAAATGAGAAACAAAATAATCCATAAGAAATTTACAATTTAGTAGTGTTGTAGGTAAATATAAGGTAAAGCATATAGATAAGGTAGATATGAATATGTGAGTAGTGTGTTAGCGGAAATTTGGGATCCTTGGTCTTAATATTTAGATATATGATATAAACTTCCTGTGGACGTTTAGGGGACTTGGAAACTACATTTCCCATGAAATGGGCTTCCTTCTTACCTGGTGACGTGAGCCAACGTAAAGCAAAGCTTAAATAGAGAGAACTTAATTGGTACGCTCTCTTTTTGTACTAGATAGCCAGGTGGGGAGAAGGTAATGGTGGGCGATTTGAATTAGATCTTAGCAGGCATGTGGCCTTCTTAACTACCAATATGCCTTTAAATAAACTATTAAAACTATTAAATATATCCATCTATAGCAATACTATTCATAATAGTTGCAAAAGACAGATAGCTTGCTGGCTGATGTGGACATTCTTAGAAGGAATGCAGCAGCAAGTTTGAAGAGGGTGTTGGTTGGAACTGTCAGAGCTGGAGATTGAAGCTTGTGAGCTGTGATCCTGCCATCTTTTGGAAAAAAAGGTACTGTGAATCAACTAAGTGCCTTGACTGAGGAAGATCAAGACCTTGTATCTGGGTGGACCAGTTACAGTATGCCTATCTCCTCAATTTGGATTTATTGGCTGTTCAAGAGGTTGTTCCTGTGACATCAAGGATTCATCTGGACCAGAGTCTCCAGTGGAGTGAGAAAACCCCTGATCTCCAGTAGGCTTACCAGCCACCCTGATTCAGCCAGACTCCTGTATGAGCTGAAGATAGAGAAATCAGCCAGCCCAATATAACTGATAGGTGGTTGGGTATAATTTAGTAGTCATTTAAATCTCTTCCACTCACCTTCCATTGTTTCATTAAATAGTGCTTAGTGTTTTGAATTTCCATGTGTGCTTCTTTCTCTAACACCAACTAAAGAACCCATAAGTTCTAACTGAAACCCAGGCTAGTCTAAAGAGGCAGTTAACTGTCATTCCCTTTCCTGTTATCACTCACTCCTGGCTGTGTCTTGCATTTGGGTTAGTGGGTGAGTTTCCCTCATTTACCTGTTTTAGACAGATAACTTATTTAACAAAACATTCCCTCTATCACCTCAACTCCTATTAGGCCCAGGATTTATTTAGTTACTTATTTCAGTAGTTACAGTGGAAAGAGAACCTGGCTTTGAATCTCATTTTAGATAATAGCTTTATGACTCTGGGCACGTCAGCTTCTCTGAGGTTGATTGTCCTCGCCTATAAATAAAACATTAGGATTATTGATAAAATATTTGAAATTATGGATTATTCGGTATTAGTAGGTTGATCAAGCATTTGATAAGTGTTTCCTAAGTTTCAGATACTGTACTGAGGTAGATTTTTTTTAAAAAATTCATTTATATAGAATTAAGCTCATACAGGCATTTAAGCAGCAAGTCTATTAAAAATAAAAATCACCGCAAAGAGCATTGATTTGGGAGTCAGAGGACCTGGGTTTAAATTCTAGTTTTGCTACAGTTGTGAATTTGGACAAATCACTTTCTTCCCAGGCCCTAGTTTTTCATCTGTAAAATGGGTGCTTTGGACAAGATGATTTCTAAGATTCTCTTGTACTCTAAAAGCTGTGATTTAAAGGGAGCAAAACTCTTCAAAACATTGATTTTTGAATCTTGAAATTTCTTCTCAGAAACCATACTTTTATTCTAAGTAGTAAAAGAAAACAAGGCAATGACATCTGTTTAACTCAAGTAAACATTATTTAACAGTGAATCCTTATAAGCATTTCAAAGAATAAAACTGTAATTCAAATTCTAAAAGATATACTTGCATAAACATCTGCATACACATTGTTATCATGACTAATCATCCTTAAGTATTTATTGAGAAGTCATCATGGAAAGGTTGGTACAAGGTGTTAAATAAAGATAGAAAGAATGCCTCATTTACATTACATAAAGAAAGCATTTATTTCATATGGAATCTTTGGCATGTGCACACCATAGAAATCATTTAGTATGTATGGCCTTAACTCTTCTTGGTAACAATTAAGGTTTAAAGGGAAATGTACATTACGTGTTTCTCTGGCGGTAAAACACATTTTACGTAAATGGTGTAAGGAGACTTTAATGAACTGAGCTTTATGTATGTGAAAGCCAACAGCAATATTGGAAATGGTGTTTATTTTATAGCCCAGAAACTGCATTTTAAATGCTAGTATATGTTTATATGACAGTTCTATTAAATATAAGATAGTCCCATTACAAAGAAAACCCTTTACGTAGGTTTTTATCTGTGTCTAAATGGCATACCCAGCCCTGCAACTCCTCAAGTGAGACATTTTTAGAACCTTATTTATGTTAAAGCCATAACAAACTAGCAACTCAAAAACTATAATGGGCACAAACGACTAATAAAAATGAGATTGTTGAAAAATACTTCTTAATAGCAACTTAGGAAGGATCCTGATAAAACCAAGTTGAGGTTCTGTTTCCCTGGAATCTTGCCACCCCAGTAATCATAGCTGCTTGACCACAGGTACCACCCCACTCTCCCCATCATTTCTTCCTCCCCCAAATCCCTTTCCATATTCCTTGTCCTTTTGACTGGAAACTCAATAGTCAAAGTAGCCAGAATTTGCTCTTTTCCCTATTTGTCATCTCATTGCCCACTGAACCAGTCATGCTCTGGAAAGAATCCTTCCTCCTTCCTTCTCAGTCCTGATCATACACTGAGTGACCCCCATGGAGTACTCTCAGCAGATGCTGGGAATTTGTTCAGTCAAGGCATTTTGCCAGATTGTTCTCTAGGCATTGTGTGTGTGTGTGTGTGTGTGTGTGTGTGTGTGTGTGTGTGTTTGTGTGTGTGTGTGTGCCCCTTCTCTTATGAAACCTGGCTCACTTCTCTACTGAACTGCTGTGTTTAGACAAGCAGGCTAAAATGAACAGGTCAAACCCTCTGTTTATAGACCAAAAACTATTTGATCTGGGATAGATATCAGCTCTACAGGCAAACATGTTGGGCAGAAGTCATTTTTATGGCTACATCTTGCAGAATTCTGAAAAGGTTCATGTGGCTGTCCATGTGAACAGGGGAAATATCACCATGGAGAAATGATCCTGTAGCATATAAAAGTCTGACATGGGACAAGCAAGAAAGGAGCCTGTGTATGTGTATATGAATGCAAGTGTAATTTGATGGTTTAAGAAATCCACACTAATGACCCCTCCCTCTATCCTGTCCTCTTGTATTTTCTGGCTTCTGCCAGGAGTTGGCTGTTCATTCCTGCATTTACTTCTCTTCAGTTAGGGCAGCGGTTCTTAATCTGGGGTCTGTGAATTAATTTTGTTGAAAAAATGTTAACTATTTTCCCAATAGAATTGGTTTCTTTGGTAATTCTATGCTTTTCATTTTATGCATTTGAAACACTATTCCTATTGGGCTTCATCAATTATCCATGCCACAAAAAGGTCAAGAATCCAGGGATAGACAGTTGCTTTTAGGTATCCTGTCCACTGTGGGCTTCTCTTTATACGTAGAAAACAATGGTCATTCTTCCTATGGGAGACCCAGTATCGATAGAACTACATATAGCTTGCTATTGGGACAATTACCTTCCTCATTTGCTAAGATGGGATAATAAGTATTCATTTCACCTACCTCATAGTACTGTAATGAGGAAACCAATTTTTAAACTCCACAGCATCAAATGACTACAGTATTAGTATTTCTATCTTGTTCAAAGAAGCAGTGATTCTAGGGTAAATTCCAACTTGATTTATTTTTATTATTCTATAGATTATTGCACAGATGAATATCATAAGTATTTTTATAATTGAATAAAATGTTGGGATATAAAACTCAAGTACTATAGACCCATCAAAAGCATCTCTGGGGCAACTTGAATAACATGCAGGTTGATGGGGATATGTCCTTCATCATAGTCCATATGGTTTTTATTTCTTTTGACAGGTCTCTGTTTTTTGAAAGTTTATCATTATACATAGTTTCAGATTATGAGTATTTGGAATGGTAACATCTATTAAAACATTATTCTTAAATTTTTTTAATCAACTTCTTATCTGAGTGGTTGTGGGCAACAGTTATGTCTGTGATAATATTCTAGTTCCAGCATTTATCTGTAAACTCTGAATAGTATCCTATAGTTAGTATTTATATTCTAATGATGTCATCTCAGTTTATATAAGATAGAAAACTTCTCATTAAAAATACAGAAAACTTCTGATATATAATTATAGCTATATGATAATGTCCTTCTATGTTGTTATTTTTGCTCGCCTTGTCATTCTTTCTAAATTAAAAAATTACCTTATATATTTTCACTTTTTAAAAATGAGATTCAGACAATAATCTTCATGCTATTATTCTTTTAGACATAATGTTCCACATCCTATTGTAGAGGTGAAAAATAATTGCTTTTTATGGTTGAATAAAGTTATTAAGATGCATTTATCCCTTATATGTCCAATGAGAAAATGATTGGTGTGACTTCAATTTTTATACACATAAAAATTGTTGTCATATATTATATATCTATTAAAATTATTGTTAAGTTTTTATGGCACAATGTTACACCCAGGTAATTATGGGTAACAGTTTTGTCCATGACAATGGACGGCTTGGTTCCAGAATAATTTATTGTTTGAGTTCTCCAGGATATTTTGAGGTCTGTATTTGTAATATAGAGATATATCACCAGACAGTCCATGAAAGATAGCCATATATAATTCTAGCCCCCAGCTTATACCTTAATAAATTGTCAGTGGCTGCTAATTTTTTACAACATGCAGTTGTGTATTGCATGGTTCCTACCATTTCCTTGCATAATCTACATTTGTTTGCTAAGCCCAGAATCCTTAAGATTATGAAAACTCTCAATAGTTTCTACTAGCAATGACCTATCCCTGAATGGCCATCCTAAACCCTGCAAACAAATTTCTATGCATCTGCTACTTGTTAGATCTGTCTTTATTAACAGCTAGTTGATTGCTTTCATGCAGATTTCACCTAAGAAGGGACTTCTGATTCCACTTTTGGAACTTAGCCATGCCATTGGTTTCATTTGTATTTCTGCAAATTGGTTAGTTACATTGACAGTTCTAATGATTTATACTTGTTAGAGTGGCAACTAGGAGGCTCAGTGGATAGAATGCTAGGCCTAAAGTCAGGAAGACTCATTTCCCTGAGTTCATATCTGGCCCCAGATCATTACTAGCTATGTGACCCTGGGCAAGTCACTTAGCCCTGTTTGACTTAGTATCTTCATCTGTAAAATGAGTTGGAGGAGGAAATGACAACTATAGTACCTCTGCCAAGAAAACCCCAAATGAGGTCATGAAGAACCAATCACAACTTTAAAAAACCTGAGCTATACTTGTTATCAGACTTTAATATTGCTTGATGAAAGGATTTCTTCTTGTCTCAAAGCATTTCCATAATTTTTTGTTTTTTTTAATTCTTACCTTTGTAATAATAAAGAGAGCCAGTAAAAGATGTTTATAGAAGAGAGATAGAGAAAGTCTATGTGATAAGTCTCTCTTATAGCTCTCTCCTGGGGCCAAATATATACTGGAGACTTTAAGGGGGTATCATCCTGAAACTGGGTGACCTGGATTGTTGTCCCACAGGAGTTGTCCCACAGGAGTTGAGGGTGAGGCTTCCCTATAATACGAGGTATATGGTACCCCAATCTGATCCCAAATAAGGACGGGGTTCACACAAACCTCCCCCAGGTCAGTTAATTTCACAGCGGGTAGTCCAACTTCAAGATGGAGGCAGCCAGATTAAGCTGTTGTTCCCCTCTCCCTTGTTGTCTTTCAGGCACTCTGGAATGCTATCTGACTGTTGAATGGCTTTTGATTATTCTCAAATTAGGGATTGGGGAAAGGGTTGAAGGACAGAGGGATTTTGGGGTGCCCTCTTCACTATTTCTATGGGGTATGTCACTTATGGGGGAACCCTAGTGGTTCCCACTCCTAAGCTTTGAACCCCCCTTCTCCTTCTATTTCTATTTCTATTTTTTATGTTTCTATCCTTTTCTATAATTGTAAGTTTTGACTGAAAAGTTTCTCTCAGCAAGGTTGGGAGAAGGAGACTAAGAAATTGCTCCCAAAATGGAGTCCAAAAACTTAGCTGACTCCATGGTTGAAGTCTTGATGGGTGAGATTTGATGGAATGGCTTTGATCAGAGAATCAAGGTTTCAATGTCCAAAGAAAAATCCTCAGGAAGCTCTCAGGATTGGATCTGATCTGGGATGTCCGCCTCCTCCCTTTTCCCAGTCTTCAGCTAGAAGACCTCTCCTCTCTTCCTCCTTTTCAGAGAAATTCCCACAATCTTCTCTGGTCTCAACTGTAAGCAACTGTCAGCAACTGCCTTCTCTGGCTTCTTTTGTCTCAGCCCCATTGCACAAATCCCATCCTTATACCTTCTTCCTTGGAATTGATACTAAATATAGGTTCCAAGGCAGATGAGCTGTAAGGGCCAGGTAATGGGGGTTAAGTGACTCGCCCAGGGTAACACAGTTAGGAAGTGTATGAGGCCAGATTTGAACCCAAGTGCTTCTATCTCCAGACCTGGCTCTTTATCCACGGAGACAGCCAGCTGACCCTTAGTGAGTTTTTAACTTGTTTATTATATACGTTAAGAATGTTTGTTTATCTCTTCCCTCCTTTTTGGTTGATATATTCATCTTTTAATAGTTGATTTAGGATAGGTAATGAACCCTGTGTTTTTTTTAATATTGTGCAGGTGTTTTTCATACTATATAGTCCAAGTCTAGTACAGTCCATTTTACAGTTCAGAAAGTATGTATTAAATAGGTGTTAATTTCTTCAAATGTGTTCTTCAAATTCTACTTTGATTTCAGAATGGTAGAAATTTTCTTGACTTTGTCAATTATATTCTCTTCTTTATTTCTTTATACTGGACTACTACACTGGATGGCACCTAATTGGTACTTAATAAATGTTTGACCTCCTGATATGACCGGTATGAAGGCAATCAAGATATATGTGATGAAAGAACTGTTTAATTTGTTTTTGTTTTTCTCGTGACTCTACATAGTTTGATGTTATGTATATTAAGAGACTAATAAAATGTTTTAGTTCATTGTTTACTTAAAAAAACAAACCTTCCTTTTATGACACAAATATGGTACTGATTCCAAAGCCAGGGAGATCAAAAACAGAGAAAGAAAACTACAGACCAATCTCCCTAATGAACATAGATGCAAAAATCTTAAATAGAATACTAGCAAAGAGACTCCAGCAAGTAATTAAGAAGATCATCCACCATGATCAGGTGGGATTTATACCAGGAATGCAAGGTTGGTTCAACATTAGGAAAACCATCCACATAATTGACCATATCAATAGTCTAACAAATAAAAATCACATGATCATCTCAATAGATGCTGAAAAAGCCTTTGACAAAATACAGCATCCATTCCTATTGAAAACCCTGAAAGCATAGGAATAGAAGGACCTTTCCTAAAAATAATAAATAGTATATACCTAAAACCATCAACAAACATCATATGCAATGGGGATAAATTAGAAGCCTTCTCAATAAGATCAGGAGTAAAACAAGGATGCCCATTATCACCTCTATTATTCAACATAGTACTAGAAACACTAGCAGTTGCAATTAGAGAAGAAAAAGAAATTGAAGGTATCAAAATAGGCAAGGAGGAGACTAAGTTATCACTCTTTGCAGATGATATGATGGTATACTTAAAAAATCCTAGAGAATCAACTAAGAAGCTTGTAGAAATAATCAAAAACTTTAGCAAAGTTGCAGGATACAAAATAAATGCACATAAATCATCAGCATTCCTATACATTTCCAACACACTTGAGAAGCAAAAAGTAGAAAGAGAAACACCATTTAAAATCACCCTAGACAATATAAAATACTTAGGAATCTATCTACCAAAACAAACACAGCAATTATATGAAAACAACTACAAAACACTTTCCAAACAAATAAAACTGGATCTAAACAATTGGAAAGCCATTGATTGCTCATGGGTAGG
>NC_058133.1:465691053-465706887 GCF_016433145.1 Gracilinanus agilis
GAGAGAGAGAGAGAGAGAGAGAGAGAGAGAGAGAGAAAGAGAGAGAGAGAGAGAGAGAGAGAGAGAGAGAGAGAGAGAGTGTGTGTGTGTGTGTGTGTGTGTGTGTAAACATAAACTTGATGGTTGATTTGATGGCAAGTGGTTTGGTTTGGTTTTTTTTGTACTGGACCCTAGGCTAGTATCAAGACAATAATGTCTTAGGCTACTCCTGAAATCTCTCCAGTTTGATAGGACAATAAGAATTTGCTTGTGCAATGTAAACAGAAAGAATAAAATAATAAAAAATGAAGGATGTGAAATAACAGTGCCCTCTTGCTTATGAAACTGCTGCTACTTATAACCACTGGCCCCCAAGACCATGAGCTTCTTTAGAGCAGGGATTAGTGTTGTGGAGTTTGGTTTCTTTGTAGGGGCTCGCTTGTTGCTGTTTTTTGTTACGTAGCATAGTGTCTAGAACATAGTAATCACTAAATAAATGTTTGTTGACTAGCTCTAGCTGATTGTTAGGACCCAGTCTAGAGTTTTGGGCAGGCCTGGTTTTCCTGATACTACCAAGTATGCTGTTTAATTTCTAAGAAAATAGGACAATAAGACTTAAGGTGGCTGGCAAAATAACAAATATATATCTATATATACACACATATATACATATGTATATCCTGGAATTGTTTTTTTATACCTAAACCATTGGTGGTGATGTATGTTATTGATTAAATATTAAAAAAATGAAGCTTGAAAGAAATTATGAGTCAAACTTAACCCCAAAAAAGATAGGATAAGGGTCCTTTCCCACCCTAACTTCTTTGCACTCTTCTTTTTTATTGCTTTTTGTTCTGTTATAATGGACAGGGATGTTGGGGAGATACACTGAGAAACATAGGTAACACAAAAGTTATTTTTCAAATGTATAGTAGGACTTCATGTTAGAAATTTGCATGACAGCAAACCCTATAAGTACTTCTTATACAAATATACCTAGCCACTTTTACAATTTTTCTTAGGCTTATCAAGGGCTATTAGCATCACTATTCTTATACTTTGGGGCCATTAATAAATGAAATAGCATTACTGAAACAAAGAGAAGCCTAGCTGTGATGGGGGCACAACTTGTTACAAGTGAGAAGAGTTAATGTTTGGCATAAAACAATGTAATGACTCACACTAAGGACTCTGAGGAGGAGAATGAGCATGATTGGGCTCTGAGACTTTACACAGCTTAGGAAAATTGGGGCGGATTTGGTATGTAATTAAAATTTTTAATTTTATGTATTTTTCTGCCTTCTTTTTTTATCATTCACATTTCTCTGAATTTGTTATACTGAGTTCACATAAAACAAGACTCTACTGTAATTGAAATTTTTGCAACAATGATATCATTCAGATAAACTACATAGTTATGGCTATTATCCAAAAATATTACTAAGTTTTCAAAAATTAGGGATTTCAAATATTAGAAGTATGTAGTGCTAACTCACCCAGGCAGGTGACAGTGATAAAATTACTGCCAATGGGTAGGTGCAATATTACTGCATTTTGTCCTACAGGCTAGTGGGATGGAAATTACCTTAATTGGACCCTAATACGAGGGCCTATTATGAATTTTTGTTTATTCAGAAATTTTTATATAGATTTTGATATGTCTTTTCTGATTTTTTTCTTTCTCCCAAAGTTTAATTTTTTCTTCTATTTGTTTTTCTTTTATGTTTTTGTTTTTTCTTTTGAATTGACTCATACACCCCCATAACTCAACCATGTATCCTGAGCTGATCTGGGTGTTTCTTTTTTAAACACCTTCTTCAGGAGGGATTGTATTTTTATAAAATCCAAGATTTAAATTTTTGTTCAAGAAAAATTTTCAGGGAAAGAATCTTGCTGACTCCTTAATCCAGAGAATGAACTGTTTGCAGAAAGATGCCTAAAGAATCTGCATTGCATCAAGAGACCCAGAATGAACTTTGGGGTACAATTGATTGGACTGATGGGGGTTGAACAGTTACTTTAAATGTACATTTTATGCCAAAAGGGGACTGCCCCAATTGTTTTCAGTGCACCTGACAAAACATTGGTTTTGCTTTCTCTCTCTTCCATTCCCCTCTTATCTCTATTGTAATTAGAAGACCTTTGTGGGTACAAGATGATTATGTAAAGTGACCATTTGGAGTGACTAGCACCCAAGGATCATGGAGGATTGCATAAATGGAATTAGCTCACCCTCATTCATTCTTTAGACTTTAGCCAATTTAGAATTAAGTGGGGAGGGGGAGGTCTGTGACCTACATGTGATAATAAGTGACAAATCAAAAACAAGGGACTGCCCCCTGGGCAGTCCAAAACAGTATTGAAACTGCCATTTGTCCCCGTGAAACTGGAGGTGGACACAGGAAGTGACAGAAAGATGCTATCTTTTAAATATGATGGTAACTTCCTGTGGGGAGCTTTTGGGAGCTTTGAACTTGGTGTGGAAGGAGCTCTGGTGAGACCTCAGACTGCTTCCCTTTGAATTGTCAGGTGGTTAAGTCAGGCTGACTCTTGTTCTCTTCCCTAGGCATTTCTGGAGGCTCTACCCTCAGGGAGGCCTCTCTTCTTAGAGGAGGCCTTGTGGCAAGAAGCCTTGTTTAATTAACCTCTGTGGCCCTCTGCTGAGGCCTCTGGTCTGGGCCAGAGTTTCTCTCAATTTCCCTACCTTCAACCTTCCAGAGTGTAAATAAACCACCATAAAAGTCATCCTGACTTGGGTCTCTTTTATTTCAAAATCGAGTTAATCGATTTCTGGCAACCAAACCTTAAATATCTAGTCCAACCATAATAATTCCCATTTTCCCCTCTTACACTACTCAAAATTTGAAAACTCTTAAATGGTAAAATGGATATTATTCAGACAAAGAACTATAGTTTCTCATTTAATTGCTGTACAAATACCTACATATCAGCTGTCATCCTTGAAGGTTTTGGCCTTAGAAACAGGATCTAGTGGCTATCTACTGCAGCACCCATTTCTATCCAATTCATCATCATCAGTCTTCTTGCTGACACTTTTCAGGGCTGCCTAGCTGACAAATTGCTCTGTTATTCATCCTATGTTAATCTGAGGCTGATGCAAGTATACCTTTTGGACTTCAGACACCTAGCAATATTAAAACACTACAACCAAGCAGTCTAAATGGGCATTAAACTGTCCATTTGTAACTTAGTTTCTTCATGAATAATCATGATGAAAAGATAGTTACTAGATAAATACAGACTAGATTTAACATACTATGTTATGAGCAGTATATATAGTACCTGAGGTTCTATCCTTCAATTTCCCCATGTTATAATGAATGAGTAAAAATGGGGTACACAGATACTCAGGAGCTTATCTTTCTCTTAGAATCTTCAATTCTATTCAAATTCAATTCAAAGAAATTATTATCAAAGAACTTTAACTTCAATCTTCCTCCCAACTGATTCAAAAATTGCTTTTCCATTTCCACAAAAACTAGTTGTTGGTAGTACATATTTCAATAAATTTCTATTTAATTATCTTTTATAAAACAGATTAGACTTCATATGTCTTCAGGTGGCAGTTTACAAAGACCAATGTTTTATACTATTTATTTGGTTTCTAGACTTAAAACTCAACAGTTCATACATAATATTTTCTAAAACAAAATTAGTTTCTTCCAATCAATTGGTTACAAAATTAAACCTGGTTGAAATTAAAGTGGTATAGCACTGCCACTACTATCACACACTGACAATTCAAAAGTCAGGAAGCAAACCTCTTTGCACCCCTCTTTTCGTTACCTATGCTAAAAAGGAACAATAACCTGTTTTCATACATAGATTATATAAAGCCCAGATGAATACACTGGGAGTTTCACTTATCAGTCCACTTTTGTGTACAAAAAAGATTGCAACTCTAAATTAGATAGTAATGTAGTATGAAGAGCTCTGGACTTCTGAAAACCTGGGTTTATATCTCCTCTTTACTACTAACAATACAATCTTGGGCAAATCTATCCAGCTTCATTTTCTTTATAAAATGAAGGAGCTGGACTAAATGGCCTCTGGAGTCTCATCCAATTTTAAATCCTATGATCCCTAGATATTATTTATAACCCTGACTTTGGATACCATGTTATGGCATGAAACCACTTTAACACATAAAACTATTTTTAGAATTAGCATGGAAGAGTCCTGGACTGACAGTCAAAAATAGCCAGGGTTTGAGACACAGCTCTGCCACTAAGTTGGGTGACCCTACATAAATGAACCACTGAGCCACATCAGTCTCCTCGGAAGGAAAACAAGGATAATAATATAATCATATCTTTCTTCTGAGGCTTTTGATAAGGAAAATACTTTCTAAGTCTATAAAATATTACATAGTTTTTATCATTAACATCTGTAGAATGTATTAAGCACTAAGTCCCTGACACCAAAATGTCCAAAAGATAGATGAAGTAAACAAGAATTTATTAAGTACCTACTTTGCATCAGGCAATGTGCTTTCTACTTCACAAGTATTATGTTAACTGATCTCCACAATATCACTTACCTCACTTGTGAGGTAAGTGATATTATTATCCCTATTTACAGGTAAGAAAAATGAGGCACACAGAAGTAAAAAAAACTTGCCCAGGGTCACACAACTAAGAAGTATTTGAGTCCACATATGAGCTCAGCTCTTCCTGACTTTAGGCCCATTGCTATCTATCTAGCCTACACCTACCTGCCCAAAAATTATTCCCATTTTGTAGATAAGAAAATTAAGGCTCACACTGAACTAGAAGTACTTTAATTAAACACCAAATTCCATTTTGCAGCAATGGCCACATTAAAACATCCTAATATATTGACTAACATCAAACTTCTCAAAATATAATTCAAGAGACAAGCAATAAGCAAGAAGTATACTCCCATAAATGTATAAAGCAATGTTTCTACATAGGAACAAATTTTCTTTATTCCTATATGAAGTTAAAGTTCTATGGATATCCCAGCAGGAGACCATGCTTTATAGAAGAGATGTTACTAAAAAATAGGTACATAAATTGCAAAGGGGAAAGCAGGATGACAAGATGTTAAAGGAATTCTGGCAGGAAGCCTTTTGTAAAGCAAATAATTCTACTTTGTATTGCCTAGAAATAGTTTCTTTATATAAAGACCTTAAGTAACCAGATATATCATTTTTCTCAAATTATTTTTCATTTAAACAATGGAAGGAAATCAAAAGTATTTAAATAAAGATTACTAAATTTTAGGTTATTGAACATTTCAATTAAATAGTGCATTTATTCACTCTACAAAATTTGCTAAAGCCAATATATATGACTAAGATTTTCTACAGTTCACAGTTCAGTAATTTTAAACTAATGCTTTTAAACAAAATACAAGGTTTTTAAAAAATAATTTTATCTTTGGAGTTTAAATTTGTCACGTAAGTCAGGCTTCTGAAATTTGTTTTTTAAAAGTCTGTGGAATTCACAACTTTCCTTTCAGTTTCTACATCTGACCAAACTGTTGCTTAAAAACAAAAACAAAAACAGGATATTAGTAATCTCTCAAATAAAATAAAAAAGGTGTGTGTTTGAGTATGTGGTTAGCACGCAGAATGTGGAGTCAGATCAATGGCATAAGAAAGACAAATCCTATCCTTTAAGATGAGAAAACTATAAAAATAGTTCAAGTAATTTTGAAGCTAAGATTTTAAAGAAAGTTATCTGGCTCAAAGCTGAAGGCTTTCTACTATAATGGGTCCTTGGAAAACAAAGTCTTTTCCACTATCACACCTTACCTTTTCTCATTCTCATAACAACTTAATAATCTAATGTCATAACTATGATCATAAAACTACTTTCCATTTGAATTATGTTTTATAGTATTCAAAGCATTTCTAAAAACATTTTTATGGTATTTAAATGACTTTATATAAAGTACTTACTCCCATTTTTATGAGTAAATAAACTGGCCCTTGGGTTAAAATGATTTGTATAAAATCAAACCACTATTTAACTGGCTGGTCTAGAACTCAGTTCTTCTGACTCTACTTTTTTCATTTTTATAACAAGGCCTCTAGCTCTTATTCAACTTATCAAATTTTACTCCCCCAATTTCTCTCCTTATTAAGTAAAAATTAAAAGTGAAAATTTTTCTAAGTCTAATAATTTCCATTAATATCCAAGGCTTTAAAAAAAATCATACTATCTTTTGGAAAAAATCTAGCTCAAAAGAATCAAACTTGAAACAAATTATTTGCATTTCCAAAAAACTGTTCATTTCACAACATAACAAACTCTCCTAGTACACTGGAATATTTTACTTATCTAAAGAAAATAAAGAAAAGAGACTAAAAGAAAAGCTAAAGAAAAATGCTAATAATTCATTGCAACAGCAGGGTAAAGGTCATCTCCATTTTACTGATGAGGAAACAGATGCTTAAAACACAAAGGAAGTTAACTGGATTTGAACCCAGGTCATCTGACTCCAAAATCCACCATTGGACAACCATCCTATCAGCATCTAAAATTGAAAAAGGGAGGAGAGTGGGGGAAGCACAGCATCTTCCCTTCCTAAATCCAACAATCAAAACCATTTTATCTTTATTGTTAGGAGGCAGCTAGACGGATAGTAGTACAGGGCCTGAACACAGAGAAAAACTTATCTTTCCCATTTCAACTCTGGCCTCAGACAGTTACTAGCTGTGTGGCCTTGGGCAAGTCTTACTTAACCCTGATTGTCTCAGTGTCCACATCTGTCAAATGAGCTGGAGAAGGAAATGGCAAACCACCACCACCACCACCACCACCACCACAACCACCACACATCACATCACATCACATCACATCTCACATCACACACACACACACACACACACACACACACACACACAAAATCTTTGCCAAGAAAATGACAAATGGGATCAAAAAAAAGTCAGCCATGACTAACAACTGAAAATTTCAGTTGAGGACAAAACCATGCTCTCAAGAGTCTATGTTTAATACTCCAGTGTTCTTCTTGTCTTTTCCTCCCTCTCCCAATCCATATTCCACCAGTTGCCACATCATTTTACTACTATCATTCTAATTCAGACCCTCTTTCAGTCTTTTCTCCAATCAACAAAATTTTCTAAAGGTGTAACTATGTCACTCCCCTGAGCAGCAGTGCATAACTACTGCCTCTAGAAGAGAAAAAAATTACACATACATATCTGTAACTGTTTTAAGTACACCAAGTATGCATGTTCCTTCACTTGGCATGTAAAACCCTCTACCAACCTAGTTCCCACCTACCTTTTCCAGACTTCTTTCTTATTACTCCTTTTCACAAACTGGCTTATTAGATGTTCCTTGAATTGCCATATTACAGCTTCATGCCATTATAGACACACACACACACACACACACACACACACACACACACACACACACACATAGCACTCTCCCATCAAGCCTGGAATAAACTTATCACCTCCATCTTCTTTCCAGGCTTAGGGTGAAGTGCCATTGTCCTCCAAGAAGACTTGCCTTATTCTCTACCTTGACTTCTTAAAACTTTCTTCAACTATTTCATATTGATTTCTCTTCATACATGTCATATCTCTAAATTCCCCTGGGGAAGCAGCTTCTAAACACCTTTAAGTCAAGCACTATTTCTTTCTTTTTTAATCCTTCTCTTGTCTTAAGAACATATGTACTATGTATTTGTTCTAAGGCACAAGAAGGGCTAAGCAATGGGGCTTAAGTCATATAGCAAGGAAGTGTCTGAAGCTAGATGAGAACTTCATTTTTATCTTTGTATTCCAGGTACCTGGCATAGTGTCTTTTATACTCATGTCTGTGAAACTGAAATAACTTGTAAATCCAACACATTTACATGTGAGGACCTGGTTATACAATCCATGGCTACAGATAATGAAAGATTTTTAAAAATCATATATCACAAAAATGCCAGTGAAAATCAAGATCTTTGCTGACCCTTGGAGGAGTCCACTACTCCTGGCTTGAGATAATTCAGTTCACTATCTTGAAAATAAAACTGGTACACTACATTAATTTATTTTATCAAAAAATTTTAACCCTTACCTTCCCCCTTAGAATCAATAGTGTGCATTGGTTCCAAGGCAAAAGAGTGATAAGGACTAGGCAATGGAGGTTAAGTTAATTGCCCACACAGCTAGGAATAGGTCATATTTGAACTTAGGAACTACTGTCTCTAGGCCTGCTATCCAGCTGCCCCCTTATTCTGTCAATTATAAGTGAATACTAAAATCTTATCAATTATGAGTAAATACTAAAATACTAAGATAGTATTTAAAAATTCAGAAAATAAATTCTTTGACAACAGAATCTATTATGCTACTTAGCTCCGTGCTAAGTATGCAATAGCCTCTCAAAAACTCAAATTGATTAAGGTGGAGTGGGTTCTGAATTTATTTTTAATTTGCATTTCATAAAACAAGTATATTTACAAGGAACAAAGGTAGATAAGATTAGATTAACATCTTTTCAGCATCTTTTCAGAACAATTTTTAAAAGATGGAATGAACTTTTCCCCTTTAGTTCCCAGAAGTACTGCTACCATTTTTCAGTACTAGAAACAATTTATATAAGTTGAACTTTTCAAAGTCTAAAATATTCCATGCAACTTCAGAATTTTCCTAAAAATACATCTATTAAATTAACATTTAAAAAATATTCTTTAAAAATATAAGTGAAACTAATTTTTTTTAGAATTTAGTCATTTACTTTGACCAATTTACTAGACATCCAAGGAAATATACTATATTAGCTATAATAAATTTCCTAGATAATTCAATGGCATTTCATTGAGGCCAAAATATTAATTTTTGTTTTCTGCTTAAAAAAAAAGTTTTAAGCTGGGAAAAAAAGTCAAATGAAAACCAAATAAACTAGATAGTTGTAACTTTTTTGACTATTAATATAAGGGTTTGCCCAAGGCTCCAGTTTGTATTAGTTTAAAGTCAGTTATGTGATGAAAAACAGGTGATATTTCACAGATGTTTCCTAAACACTTCAATTTTTTTTGTTGTACATAACTTCATACTCAGAAATTATATATATCTGGATAATGTCACTGAACTGAAGCTATGTATATTACTTATGTAAATTTTAAAATCTGACAATACTCCTTTCTCTTATCCTTCAAAATACAAATACTTCCAAAACAACCCATATGCCATTCGTTAGCAGAAAGTTATAAAATTAACTGGCTTAAAAATATTAGTCATGCATTAATAAAACAAAAAAGAATTTAACTACATTCCCTGATACCTACCCAGTAGGTAAGCTTTTGCATTTCAGATGCACCAAAAGTCAATTTATCTGAAGTAAAGGCTTTTTGAATGAAGTAGATTAAATCATTATTTCAGTTTATCTAACATTGTCCTTCTAAATTCACTGAACATATCAACTCACTAAACACAAAATACTTAACCTTTTTTTTAAAACACACTATTATTATTACTACTATTGGGGTAGATCTCTAAAAAATGGAGGTCTTAAAAAAAGTAGTGAAGCAATAAGATAGTGACCTAAATAGGAAACGTCTCTCATTTTTTTTAAATTAGGTTGGAAGGTGAGAGTATTTTTACTAAAGGCTCATGTCAAGCCTGTTGTTTCCCCTCAATCATAAAGTCAAAATGTAACATCTATTTTTGTAGCAAATTCCTGCTGTACTTAGTCAGCCTCAGATGTCAAAGCCATCAACTAAAAGTCAAGCACCAAATGGCATTTAAAAGTGAAATTATTTATCTTATTGTTAAAGACCCATCTTCTCACCCATAAGAGATCCTATTGTTCTGATACTGTTTATCACAATTATATTATGTAAATATAAGGTGATCAATTTTTACTAGTCCTTTAAAACAACATTTAAATTCAATAGGAAGGCAGACATCCTAATCCAGGCTCATTAGTTCATAAGAATATTCTTCATGTATTGTTTTTCCTTTACATAGGGAAGTTAAAACTTTAATTCCAAATATTTTGAATTAACATAACCTATAAAATCAAAGAAATTCTATCCAAGGATTTCACATTCTGTTATCACTTTCTATACAGCTGCTGACACCTCCTGGGTAACAAGGAAAATATCATTTTTTACAACTTAATAGTGACTATTCTTCCTCCTACAATAACTTTTAAAAATAAGTTTTTTATATAAAAATGAACAAGTTCCCAAAGAATAGCTTTTTAAAAATTCAACTTAAAATTTCAGCTTTATCATGAATTATTATTTTCAATTACAAAAAGAGATTCTCATATCTTAGGTTTTCAGTTTTCTCAGGAGTGTTTATGTATATTCATGTAAGTATAAAAATGTGTGCGCACATATATCCCCCTTGAATACTAACAACCAAACCTTTGTGTAATGTTTAAGTCACAGGGGACAGCAATGTTTCTTAAAATAATCTCTAGAAAACGAAATACTGTATTACATAACTATCATTTCTAAGACTAAAAAGTATTTGATTAAACAATCAATGTAATCATGATAATTTATTTTAAGTACTTAAGAGTTTGATAAATTACATGATAGAACAAAATTATTCAAAAAGGATACACTAATCAATCAATGGCACAAACATCACAATAGAAATTAAATGAAAAGTTTTAGAACATTCAAATACAGATTCTGTTCGCTTTTTTAAAATGAAGGGAAAAAAAATCCATCCAATTCAGTAAGTCAGAAGGATTATCAAGTCTTATTTTTAAAAACACTAAAAAATAAAAATTAAACAATGTTGAAAGAAGTCTAGTATAGGATGAATTTTATCTTTCATCTTTATATCCCCAACACTTACTAGCATCTTACACACAGTAAAGACTTAATAATGAATCAATTTATTATTTTCTTGTAAATTTTTACTGCATTTATTAACATTTTCAACTGCTTATACAATTATTTGAAAAAATTGAAAATTAGAAGATTTAGCAACATTTCCCATTATTTATCAATGGCTTTTCTATGGTTATCAGCTGTTTTTAACTATTCTCAATAGATAGATGGATAGAAATAGAAACTTTAGTTGTCAAATTAGTAGTCTTTCCTTTGCCCTCCATAAATAAAAGTCTATAGTTGTCTAATTATCAAGTCTTATTCTGACAACCGGATGTTGTTCTTTAACTTAGTTCATTATTCTAATATTAAACTATATAAAATATAGCATCTGTTTTAATTTTTTCATGATCTTTCACATGAAAGTAAATGTTTTAAATTTTATTAGGATTATTATTCCTAATGGACTGGTTTATCTCCTTTCCACTTGAAAACTACCTCCATGATAGGGTCAGTAAGATAAAAATATACATTTTCCTGCTTTTATATCTGTTTCAAATATACTTAAGACCCAATTAACTTCCCCTTTGAAACCATAAATCACAACTCTAGGTTGAGTCAATCTTACATCTGACTGGCAAATTTTAACAGTATTATTTATGAATAAACTGACAGTGACTAGAGTTCTGCATAGTATTTTAAACAATATAAAGGATATAAATTAATACAAAATAAAATTGTTATGTTTCTCCTAAGGGGACAAAGGTTTTCATAATTACATACCTGAGTGACTAGTATAAAATACACACACTTTCAAAACGACCTTAAAATATTAATGAAGTCTTCGTTTGGGAATTCTAAGTTTAAAAATTAAAAAGCTTTGCTCTATTGCAAGTATAGAGTAAAATCTATACAAGAGTTAAATCACAAAATACTTCTGGAACTAGTATGTTCATTTATTAAGTTCACAACCTAGGTTCCCTAATCTTAAAAAAATTTTTTTAAAAAGCAGTTTTATCTGCATGGGAAAAACAACTTTTAGTACAAAAGTAGCAATAAATCCTAACTACAAACCAGTCTTGATAAAAATAATTTATTGGGAAAAAACACACATAAAAGGAAACAAGAACTTCCTAAAGTCACAATTAAATTATTTTGGCAAAAAAAAAAAAAAGTACTTCAGAAATTAAGATTGATATATAAAGTTATGCATATATCAATTTGCACTCAGGAAAAAAATCAACTTAGATTCAGGTAAGGCTTAACATTTTTAACAATTATAGGAAATTTTTTATTCCAAACTAAGGAAAAGACCCCTTTCCAGCAGATTTGGGCTAGTTGGATAAAAAACTTCCTACTCATCATACTGTCCATTTTAAAACATCATATTTACCCTGTAAATGAAATCTTTAACATTGGGGAACTGAAGAAATTATAACTCAGAAGAGATTCAAAGTGATACCTTAGGATTAAACTTCAGTGTTACTATTTTAGTAAACATCAGAAGGGAAGGCATGGTAATTTTTTTTTTAAAAGATAAATCTGTGGTCTTTAGCCTTTAAAAATAAGGGAGGGAAAAGTGTTTGTTTCCATTTTTAACTGGAATATGGGGGGGGGGGGATAACTGTTTCTCTAAGGTTTATTAATTTTCAGTACCTAAACTTTTTTCTTCAGATTTAAGTATAAGTTAATAAGCAATAGACAAAAGCATTGTTTATGATTTAGCAAAACAAAATACTTAAAAGGCTGAATGAAGAAACTCTTCTGAAAACTCATTTTAGTATTGTTTTTTCACACTGAACCCAATAAGTGTGGTTCTACCTAAGAATCATGAAATACTGGCACAACTTTGTCTTGCATAATTTTTATTTCCTTTTACATCTCTTCAATTGCAATGTCATATTTGATTCCTTCTAAAATATAACTCTTGCAAAATATGCACTGCGCTTCCAGTAAAATTCATTCCTGAAATCATGAACTTAAATCTTTAAATTTATTAACAAGGTGAAAAACCTCAGACTATATTAATTTATACAAAAAGTGTTTAATGAATTTTCATAAAATCTTTACTAACTAACCATATGAAACATTTGAATGCATAGTGGTTTGAATTTCCAAAATTTCAACCATTCCATTTAAAACAAAGATTATTGGAAATCTTATTGATTCTGCAGCTAACATTTCTCATGGAAAAAAAATAACTAGCGCCCCTTAGTGCTCACATTTAGAAAAACTCAACTTAGGAGTTCCTGAAACTTTTTTTGGACATTCCACAAAGTTTTCTGCCACCATAATTCTTCCACTCAACTGCCAACAAAAATAGGAAGAGCAAAAATACTTAAAGAGACAGTTTAACTTTTCTGGTACTTCTAAACTTTCACAGGTTGGATGATTCTATGTAAAGATGAGAAATGAATGTCAGTTTAAAGAAATTTTTTAAAAATAAAAACCATCTGAGTAGTTATAATGGATTTGTACTTGAAATACGGCTAGTAATTCCGTGTTTTCCAGGACTAAAAAGGCATTTCAGATTCTTCTTTACCCATCTTTTATCACCAGGGACGTTTCCGGTCTTTTGTTCTTCAGTGACACTCAAAACATAAGGAATTTCTCCTCCTCTCCCCACACACACCTCAGCAGGATACCTTACATAAATTTAAGTAAACTTTGATATTACTGAAACTTGAAAAATCTATTGTTACCTTTTTCATCTTTAATTTTCAGTTATCTTTAAGCAAAGGGTAAAGTTTCTTAGTAACTGATCTCTTTGCTACTCGATTTCCAAAAAGCATCCAACATTCATCTTCTTCCATCATGTACATAAAATCCCACAAGGTAAATCACAGCTCCAAACTTGTTCACCAAAATACAACGTCTGGGTTTGCCAAAGCTGTTCTTCGGGTCTCTAACTATGGCTTCTGCTCTCAGTTTCAGTCCCCCAAGCTGCCGGCTGCTTCCTTCCTAAAACCCCCTCCTCTCTCCAGCACCACAACGCCCTTCAGGCACATTATTCTCACCACTCATTTGGCATTGCCCTCCCAAAAAAGTGAAGTTAAACTCGAATGGTTTTCGTTTCCTCAAATCAAAAAGTTAAAAATGCTCAATTGTCATTCTGTCCTTCCCCCTCAATCAAATTAGCACCTCTCCCGGGGCATTTTCGTCTAAGGATACACAAAGAAACCCCACTTTGGTAACTTGTCTTGTAACATTTGCAAGCTCTACAGACTTTAAACTGAATTCCGCCCTTCTCTGCCAGGAATTCCACAAGGCAGGGGAAGGCATGGGCATGGACTGGGAGAATCTTTTTCGAAAAGGTTAGGTCAAACTTCTTTTTCTGAAGAGAAGAGCTCAGCGGCAGAAGGGACACGCGGGGTCTTGCGCCCTCGACCCCCGCCCCCGGGGATCCAGCGCGTCGGAGGGGCCACTTTATTGGGGTAAAGCTCCTGCTTAAATAAAGGAACGTCGCCACTACCAGTGTAGGTTTTCTCCTTTTTTCTAAAAAACAGACTAAAAGCCATAGGGGCGGAAGGAGGAGGGGTCGACCTCCTGCTGCTTTGCCTTTTACCCAAAGCAACTCAGGGAATTGAAAACAAAAAACCGGAGGTGGACTCTCTGGAAAATGGTGGGGAGCGGCCGGACAGGGCCCTGGCCCCTTAGTCCTCAGGCTTTCTGAACCAAGTTTTCCACCGCTCCCCAGGAGCTTCCCAAGCCCAACCCCCAGGCAGAGGTGCCCTCCGTCAGGCCCCGCACTAGCCCAAGATCCCAACCCAGCCACCCGGCTCCCCAGGGGCCCCGCCCTCCTAAGTACCCCCGGACTTTCCCAGTGCCTCGAAGCCGTTCCGGCCAAGCCCCTGGGGCAGGCAGGACCTGGACCTGGACCTGGACCTGGACCTGGGCCTTGCCCCGCCGCCCTCGGTCCTCGGGGGTGCCGTACTCTCCCAAGTCGTCTCCCAGTCCCGGAGGGGATGGGGGGTGGGGGGGGAGCGGCGGAGTCCCCGGGGCAGGAACTGGGAACAAGGATGGGGGCGGGGGGAGCCTTTTACCTTCGTCCAGCAGCCGCTCGAGGTGGTTGAAGATCCCACAGAAGTTGGGCAGGCTGCTCATAAGCTTCTTGTCGTTCATCAGCTGCATCAGGTAATCTGGGGTCGGCTTGGGCTTCTCCTTCGTTTCCATTTCCCCGACCATATTCCAAGCCCCGCAGCTCACACCGCCCGCCGCCACGGAAGAAAAAGGGGGCACGGGGGGCGGGGGGGCGAGCCCCAAGAAGCTGGGGGCTGCTCCGGGAGGGTCCGCAATCTTCGCCCGCCGCGGGGAAGGAAGGGGACGGGAGGAAGAGGAGGAGGAGGAGGAGGAGACGGGGGGGCAGGGGGGGAATCCGACTGTCCCCACAGCGCAGGAAACCGAACNCCGACTGTCCCCACAGCGCAGGAAACCGAACCGCCCGCTCTGCCCCCCCCACCCCCCGCAGGCACTTTTCCCTCCCGCTGCTGCTGCTCCCACAACGTGGGTCCCGGAGCCGCCGCCGCCGCCGCTCCTCCCGCCGCCTAGTCCTCGTCCTCCTCCTCCTCCTCCCGCCGCTCGCTGTTCTCGGTGCTGCCTCCGCTGCCCGGCTCAGCCTGTCCCCTCACGAGTGCCGGCGGGGTGGGGAGGGGGGAGGAGGGGTTATCTCCGCGGGGCCCCGCTCTGGGCGCTGGGGGAACCGCTTTCGCTGGGAGGAGGAGGAGGAGCCGCCGCCGCTGCTACTGCTGCTAACGCCGGGGTTGTGGTTGTTGCTGCTGCTGCTGCTGCTGCTGGAGCTGCTACTGCTAGGGCTGCTCGTTTGGTTTCTCTCAGGCAGATGCTGCCTGCTCCTCCACCGCCGCCGCCGCCGCCGCCGCCTCTGCCGCGGGCTCGGGGTCTCTCTGGGCTGGTCCCCGACGCTGCCGCCTCTGCCGCTGCTGCCGCCGCGCACTGACTCTCCCGCTCCTCCTCCTCCTCCCCTTCCTCCTCCTCCTCCTCCTCCCTTCTCCTTCTCCTCCTCTTCCTCCTCCTCACTCACTTGGCTGTGGAGTT
>NC_058133.1:465707387-465718582 GCF_016433145.1 Gracilinanus agilis
TCTCTCTCTCTCTCTCTCTGTGTGTGTGTGTGTGTGTGTGTCTGTCTTTGTCTTTGTCACTCTCTCTGTCTCTCTTTGTCTTTCTCTGTCTTTCTTTGTCTCTCTCTCTCTCTCTCTCTCTCTCTCTCTCTCTCTCTCTCTCTCTGTGTGTGTGTGTGTGTGTGTGTGTGTGTGTGTGTGTCTTTGTTTTACAGTCCCTGCCCCACAATATTCACAAGAGATAGCTGGGCTTATTTTAAATGTCTGTTTTGATTATTTTTTTTCCTCTGAGGTTAGCAGCCTTTGTGAAGGAAGCCCAATTTCCCCTATACAGAAAGGCAGTAACATAGGCACAAGCCTTCAGATGACTTCAGTGAATTTTAGAAGATTCACTTCCCTCTGGTAATAAGCCACTCATCATGCCAGGCTGTTGGGCTGAGCATAGCAACCACCAGAGAATCATGAAACAGCAGTTCGGATCTCTGGGTTTTTTCTCATCTTTCATCACTGACTTGCGACCTTTGGTACCTTCCTCTTTTTATTCCCATATGTCAAATGGAAGAGAATAATAACCACCTTCTGAGAATGGGACAAATCCAGGGAATTCCTTTGATCACATTGGTGGGATTCTATACTAATGATCAATTAGTCATCAAGGATGTGTTAAGCACCTACTGTATGCCAGGCACTGTATTAGGCACTGGAGATATGAAGGAATAAATGAAACAGTTTCTGCCTTCAAGGTGTTTATACCCTGTCAAAGAAGACAACATGCCCATATAGACATTTATATAAATGATATACAAGCTAAATACAAGGTAATCTGGAAGGGGCTGGGACATTGGCAGCTAAGGGGATTAGGAAAAGCCCTAAAAGGTAGGTGGTGCTTGAGCTGAGTTTTGAAGGACACTGGGGATTCTAAAGGGTATAGATGAGGAGCTAGTTCATTCCAAACATGGGGGTCAAGTATGATGTTCTATGTGTGAAGAAGGCTAGTTTGGCTGAATCAAGGAGTGTGGGAAGAGAAGTAATATATAAAAAAACTGAAAAGGTAGGTTGGGCAGATTGGGGAGGACTTTATTTATTCATTCATTCATTTATTTCCTTTAATTTTATTTTTTAGGATATTTTCCCATGGTTACATGATTCGTGTTCTTTCCTTCTCACTACTCCCCCCCCACAGAGGTACAATTCCACTGGGTTTTACATGTGTCATTGATCAAGATCTATTTCTATATTATTGATAGTTGCACTGGGGTGGCCATTTAAAGTCTGCATCCCAAATCATATCCCCATCAACCCATGTGTTCAAGCAGTTGTTTTTCTTCTGTGTTTCTATGGGTAGGTCTTTAAATGACAGAGAAGTTGCATTTGACCCTAAAGCAGAGGTTCTGGATGTTTTTGAGTCATGGATCCCCTTGAAAGTCTGCAGAAGCCTAGGGACCTCTTCTCAGAAGAATACATTTTTTTAACTCATATCTTCTGTCTTGGAATCAATACTATGTACTGGTTCCAATTCAGAAGAGCACTAAGGGTTCCACATTGGAGGGGGTTGGGGGAGGGCCTTGAGTGATTTGCACAACTACTAAGTGCCTGAGGTCAAATTTGAACCCAGGACTTTTCATCTTCAAGCCTGGCTCTCAATCCACTGGTCTACCTAGTTGCCCTCTAGAAGGATGTTTTTAAAAAGAATAAGATAAAAATATAGAGGATTACAAAGGAAATAAAAATGAAATAGTTATGAAAATATGTTTAAAACAAATTTACAGATCCCAGGTTAAGAGCCCCCAGCCCCTGGGGTAATAGGAATTTATTGCATTGGTCAATGACCTGAACATACTTTTAGGAAAATCACTTTGGTAGGTATGTGGAAGAGAGGTTCAAGAGGGCAGAGAACTGAGGCAGGGTAACCAATTGGGAATTTGTAGTAGTAATCCAGGTGAGAAGCAATTTTATCAGCTGCCATGGAATTAATTATCATCTCTATGCAAATGATTCCTAATTCTCTATATATAATCCTAGTCTCTTCTGAGCTCTAGTTTTGCATCATTAATTGTTTATTGGAAAGTTTAAAAGTAGATTTTATATAGGCATCTCCAACTCAGTGTGCCTCAAAGAGACTTCATTAGGGGGCAGCTGGGTAGCTCAGTGGATTGAGAGCCAGGCCTGGAGATAGGAGATCCTAGGTTCAAATCTGACCTCAGACACTTCTTAGCTGTGTGACCCTGGGCAAGTCACTTAACCCCCATTGCTAGCCCTTACCACTCTTCTGCCTTGGAGCCAATACACAGTATTGACCCCAAGACGGAAGGTAAGGGCTTAAATAAAAAAACAAAACAAACAAAAAAACAGACTTAATTATATTTTCCTCCAAGCCCTCCCCTTTTCTGAACCTTATTATTTGTCTTAATAACCATGTTATTTAACCCTCTTTTATGGCTCATTGTGATGTGGAGATGACCTTAGGTTCTTGAGGCTAAAAGAGCAAGGCTGGAGTTGCCAGAGGTTTTACCCTGCTGAACCTGTTTCAGGAACCGGCATGATGAAAGAATGGTATCCGAAGCCCAACCTCGCTATGTCTGAAGAATCTCACCAAGGAAAGGATTGAATGCCAGGTTGTGAATTTTTTGGCCATTATAACTCATGAAGTCGTTTTGTAAAGCATAGAAGGGCTGTGATAGGACTCACCAACTATACAATATTTTTACTCTTTCTATGTATGTGTGTCTATAGGATAAACTGGTATGGACAGCTCCCAAGTGAGAAAATTACCTCTGTCAAAGTAGATCTTTCCTCACTCTAGCCCAAATTCTACTCAGTCATTAAAGTGATTTTCCTAAAGGGCAGATACATTATGCCAGACCCTTACTTTCCTGGATTGCTCCCTTGGACTTCCATATTCTGTTTGACGTTTATTTAGTTGATGGTATTAGTATTGTTTAAACCCTTTCCTTTTGTCTTAGTAACAATTCTAAGAAGAGCAGACTTTCATTATTATTATTTTTAAACCCTTACCTGAAGTCTTAGTATCAATTCTAAGACAGAACAGACCTTTATTTATTTATTTATTTGTTGGTTGGTTGGTTTTATTTATTTATTATGATTATGATTATTATTTAAACCTATACCTTCTGTTTTAGAATCAATTCTAAGACAGAACTGTGGTTAGGGCTAGGCAATGAGGGTTAAGTGACTTGCCCAGGGTCACACAGGTAGGAAGTGTCTGAAGCCAAATTTGAATTTAGGGAACTCAGGGTGTGCTGGGGCTCTACTCACTGTGCTATCTAGCCACCTCCTCTTTTACTTTTAAAGCCCTTCAAAAGCCCAGCTTTTCCGGAGCTTTCTAGTCTTCTTATACTTGCCTGTTCCACATACTCAGGTCCACTGATGCTGATTTCTTTTCACCCTTTCTAGAACATAAATCTCTATTTCCTGACCTTTCCAGCCTTTCCCCTGGGCAATCTCCCTTACCTTCAGTGCTTTCCTTTTTTGCCTCCTCTTTCAAGCTTCCTTGGCTTCCTTCAAGACTCAAACAAAAATCATGTAACCATGGATAACTTTTCTAAAGAATAAAAATTATTAAAAAAAAATTTTAAAAAGACTCAAACAAAATCTTACCTTCTGCAAGAGGACCTTCCTAGTCTCCCTACTGCCAGTGCAGATCACCTCTCAGATCACCTCGTTTACCCTGTATATATCTCTGTCTTCAAAGCTATTTGCATGATGTTTTTTCCTCCTCAAAGTGAATCCTTTGAGGGCAGAGACCCTGCTTTTGCCTTTCTCTGTATACCTAGTGCCTGGCATGTAGTAAATACTTAATAAAGGCTTGTTGAAAGAATGGCTCAAAAGAAGCAATGAAAAAGCTCCTATCCTGTCTCTTTGCAGAGGTAAAAGATCCCGTGTGTTGCACAGGAAACCTATTTTGAAACCCTTTCAATGTATTAATCAAATATGCTGATTTTTCCCCTCTTTTTCCTTTTTTGCCTTTAAAATTACTATTTTTATATGAGATGATTCTATGGGAGGGGTTGAGTTACTAGGGGAAATGATGGCAACAGGGAAAAAAAGACATCAGGGTAGCCAGGTGGCTCAGTGGGTAGTGAACCAGGATTGAAGACAAGAGTCCTAAGTTCAAATATGGCTTCAGACACTTCCTAGCTGTGTGACCCTGGGCAAGTCACTTAACCCTACTTGCTTCACCTTTACTACTCTTCTGTCTTGGAACCAATACTTAGTATTGATTCTAAGTCAGAAGGTTAAGGGTTTAAAAAAAGGCATCCATAAAAATTAATTGAAAAAAATTAATAAATACTTACTGACCCGACAGCATTATCAATGGGACTCTGTGAAAAGAATACTGGACATGGTATCACGAGAACCTTAAGTTCGAATACTACCTCACTGCTGCTTATTATACACCACTGTGTATCCTTGGGTGAGTTATTTAACCTCTATAACCTCTGTCTCCTCATTTGAGAAATGAGGATATTCAAATCTGGCCTCAGACACTTTTTAGCTGTGTGACCTTGGGCAATTCATTTAACCCCAATTGCCTAAGCTGTGCTGCTCGTCTGTCTGAGAACTAATACTAAGAAAGAAAATAAAAGGTTTTTGTTTTTTTTTAATGGAGACATTGATACTTCTATGGATCAAATGAGATCATCTAAGTCAAATCCTTTGTTCACCAGATGGTTCTAAACAGGTCAGCTACTCTAGCTACTGTTATCTGTATAATAGCAAGTTGTATTATAACAGGTATCAATTATATTAGTTGATTAATATAGAAGCAAACATTTATTGGATGCCTGCTATATGCCTGACATTCCACTAGGAGACAGATGGAATAAAAAAATCCTTAGAAAGTATGACACACTCTCCTTGTCCTCAAGGAGTTTACTAAGTGGAAAGAGTTAAATAAAATAGGAACTAATAGAGAACAATGAAATACTCATCATTTTTGAGGCCACCATCATCCCAGTCACTGGACTTTGTAACCTAGGACTCATACTTAGCTATTACATCTCCTTCCCCTACATCAGAATCCTTACTGAGTCTTTTTCTTTGTATCTCCATGGTATTTATTCACTTTGTCCTTTTCTCTCCACTGTATTGCCACCACCCTGGCCAAGACCCTTATTGCCTCTTGCTTGGAGTGCTGTAATATCTTCCTAACTAATCCCTCTGCTTCTCAGGTTCGTTCTCCAAAATCATCGTCCAAACACAACTGAGGTCATTGCCTTGATCATAACCTGCAGTTGCTCTAATTTCAACACTTTTCCTATTGTACTGCACTGCTTCTGGATGGTTCTTCTTGGAGTAGGGTGTCTATGTTAGAGAGTAGTAAAAAATCAATTTGAATAGGCAGGGTGTCAAATCATGTGTCACCATGTCATTTGAATTGTGCTTTCTAAATATCTTTCTATTTTTCCTTTCCATTCTCATACATATCACCTGAGTTCAGTTTTTCTCATCATCTCTCACTCAATGAAGTGCTATCATTGAAGTTGGCTATTAATTGGTCTCCTGCTCTTAGATTTCCCTACTCTTAATTCCTTGAGCTAAATTAATCTCCTTAAAATATTGCTTTCATTTATCAAGGCACTCCCTTATTCAAAAACCTTCCATTGTTTTCTATTGCCCAGAAATATTAAACTCAAATAGAAACAGACCCTTACCAGCCCTATATTGACTTAGAAAACCACAAATTAACATTTTCTATATTGCATTGTATTTTTATAGAGTTGGCCGAACATTCCCTGGTTACATTTTAATCTGGTTCAGGCAGGAATTGTGCTCCCACATATCTCCTACAAGTGGAGTCTACGAGCCCACCTGTGGCCTAGAGGATAAAACCTTAACTTTGTTTTGGTGCTATCTAGGCAAGGCAACAAACAGTTATTAAGTGATTATTATGTAGTACTCACAGTGCTAAGTGCTAGGGATATAAATACAAGCAAAAAAGAAAGACAGTCCTTGCCTTTAAGGAGTTTAGATTCTAATAGAAGAAAGTAATATTCTAACACACAACAAGAACTAAAGGGAAGGAGGTGAAGATACCAAGTATGGGTACATGATGTTGAAGTCCCTCAAAGTCAGAAGCAAAGCTGGGAGGAGAAAATGGTTGACTTGCCTAGACTTTTCTCCAAAGTGGAGATTCCAGGAAGCCCTCAACAATGGGAGAAGGGATAAAGGGACCAGCAGAGGAGAGCGATGTTGCAGGGTAATCAGGGTGGAATGTGTGGTCCCAGGAGAGGAAACTTCAGGTATTGAGGTTCCAAAGTGAGACAGCATCTGAGGCACGGTGTTGAAAACTGGAAAGCTGGGGAGAAATGACCTGTTTGCCTTTCTAGTCCTGTTTCACTCAACTGCCCTATAAGAGTCCTCCAGCCAAAGTGTTCTATTCAAGGTCCTCTGAATTTAATTTGTTCTTTCTCACATCCTTGCCTTTGTTCAAACTCTACCTGAAAGCTCTTTTCTTTCTTAACAATCCACATTCCATCCACATTTTTTTTGCCCAGCATCCTTCAGTAAGCCTCATAACAACTCACAGTGATCTCCCTCTCCTCTGAATTCATTTCATTCACTGTACTACTCGTTTGATAATTAATTATGCAATTAATCAATTACTACTCCCTTGTTCCATCTCATGTATTGCTAACATACACTGCTATTTCACTTTCTCTGCCTTTTCTTTTTGACTGCAAGGTCATCCATGAATGTAGAGACCACATCCAACTTCAATACATTCTAAAAAATATTTCTTCAGGACCTTTTCAGTATAGAGTATTCTTGTCACTAGGAGCAATACAAAATTTTAATAGGATATGGTCCCTGCCCTCGTGTAGCTCATAATCTAAAAGTATGGCATATCCATGCAACTTGGTATTCCCACAACACCTTACACATGAGATGGCTATGAAATCTATATTTATAGATGATAAGCAGGCAGGCAGACCAGATAGATGGATGGATGGAGGAGAGAGGGATAGATAGAGATGTGGATAGATAGACTGATATGAGGATAGAGAGATAGATGGCTAAAGGGAAAGAGGGAGGAGAGAGAGAGAGGCAGAGAAACAAAGAGACAGAGAGAGAGAAAAGAGACAGAGAGACACAGAGAGAGACAGAGAGACACACACACAGAGACCTATATCAATCCTACTTATAAGTTTTCTAGAGTTAATAACCTCCTGATGGCTGCCACATTAGCTGCCTAGAAAGTGGTGAATTCTTTCCAGCCTAATAGTATTTAGAAGGGAACATAAACCAAACTTAAAACACCTCTTCCCCAATGGATAATTTGTCTCTGCATTTTTGGTTTCAGTTAGGCAGTTCTGGAATCCTGCACATGCCCAGAACAGCTTTTGGCTTTGCCACAATTCTAGCCTTGTGTGTTATAATAATATTATTATTATCCCCCAGGGGCTTCATACAGATTAATGAGACATTTTCAAAGTACTTTGAGCTACTCAGTTGGGGGTGTTAAATAAATGGCATATGTTATTACTAAAATTGCAATGTTGACTTGTTGTGATGGGTACTGCTATCCAACAAAGGTTAGATTGTACCCACCAGCTCACTTCCTGTAGGCTAAGGACTAGCCTTCAGAAGGCAGTGGTTTTCAGTTATGATAAATATACATTGCAGTGAATAGTCAGTAATCAGGCACAAACAGACTAGTCTTCCAATCTAGCAATGATTAAGCACCAACAAATGCTTATCATCAGAGAATTTAACTGTGTGCTGTAGCAGCAACTTCCCTGGGATTGGGAGTTTAGGAAATTTGGGTTCTAACTCTGGCTCTTTCATTGTGTGACCTTGGTCAAGCCTCTTAGAACTCTGAGTGACTCAGTTTCCTCATCTATAAGATATATTAGAAAAAGGAAGTACTAAGCTCCTTTCCAGCTCTAAAATTCTCTGACTCTAAAGGGTTCCTAGCAGGAGGCTGTAGTCTGAATCTGTCAGACAAGACATGAAGAAGGACGGAAATAACCCTATCCAAAGCAGAGCTCCTTCTCAGCAGGGAGAAGAAGCCTGAGACCATCCATCACAGGTCATCTTTGGCTCTGCTCTTTTTTGTCACTGACTAACACATTTTAGTGCTAATTTCTGAGAAACGAGGAATGAGTCACCTCCTCATTTAGACACATGAGTATATTAAACATTTGGACTCTGAAAATTAACAGGGTCTTTGCCTTTCTATGAGTTTTCTCAGTAGCTAATCAAACTCATTCTCAGGTGTCAAGTGTGTAAATTATACAAAACAGTGTGAATGGCACATAATGAGGTAGTGAGGAAGTTTGCTTAATGATTAGAGAACTTGACCTAGAACTGGGGTTCAAATTTCACTTCCTACCCACACTAGCTATTTGGCCCTGGGCAAGCCACCTTTCTCCATTTGCTTTCTCCATTTGCTTCCTTCTCAGTAAAATGGAGATGAGGACAGCATCTGTTTCACAGGGTTGTGGTGAGGGTTGAAACAGACAATGTAGGTAGAGCATTTTGCAGACCTTGAAGCCTTTCATACACGTTCCCTCTTAATTATACTGAAGATGTATGAGTGAAAGGGATTTTAAGAGTTGGCCACCTTCATATTGCATTTAGTGAATGTCTATGGTGCCTAGGACCTATTTGGGTAAGTTGAGGGAGCCCAGTGCAAACAAAACTGATATAAATGAGTGAAAGGAAAGAAGAGTGTAGTAGAGTGGCCAGTGAAGAGAACATATTGATAAGTGCCATACCATGGAGAGCTGAAAGGGGGAAAACAATGAGAAAAACTGAGAAATAAGCTCAATTTTTATTCCTGTTGTTTGCAGAAGGAAGGACACAGTGCATAAACTCCTAGGCTCAGAAAGGGAAAAAATACTCACTGAAGAAAAAGGCATCAAAATGCAAATACTGTGGCAGTACAGAATCCCTGCATTGTTGGGGACACTAAAAACTACTTTCCGTGAGTAAATTGCTAACCTGTCCTATATGTGGCCATTGTGTATCTGGAGGGTTGGGAGGGCAGGGGAAGGCTAGTGGGAGGTGGAGTTGTACCCTATGGTGTTCCACAGAGCTCTATCCTGTACCCTGAATTATTTACTATTTTTATAAATGACTGGGATCATGGAAGAGAGAACACATGTTTTAAGTCTATGGATGGCATTAAATTGGGCAGGTTTGCTAAATCCTTGGAAAATAAGGATTAAATTCAAAGTGACCTTGGCTATTTAGAGAAATGGCTTAAATGAAACAGGGGCAAATGTAAAAGCCTAGGGGGGGAAAAACAAACCTCCAGTAACAGAGGCGCAATATGGTGAATGAATACGTTATTTAACAACTAGAGCATGGCTTCGCTACCACTGGAGAAGCCAACAATGCATTGAAAGTACATTAAATATTGATTTTTGAAGCAGCTTCCTCCCCTCTCCGACTTAGAGCTGTCTTCTTAGGGCCATTGTTTTAAAAAATATACAGGTTTGCCAGTGGTACTGTCTCACCCCCAAGCCCACTCACTCTTCCCTTCACTACCAATTCCCCAAAGTCAACTCTTACAGTAGCTACCCCAGGTATCGGAGAGAACAGAGATGAGATTGGTTTGCCATCTCCATTCCCAAGTAGCCTAAATTTACTGGAAATTAGACCCTTAACGGGTTGGGCTTTCCCCCATTTTTTTTAGCCTCAGCTATAGCATTCTTGTGACCCATGCATAATGCATTCTCTCACTGCAGGAGGGACTCCCCGGAATAATTTTTCCGACCCATTTTCTTTGAACTCCAATGACTGCAGCACCCATGCCTCTCATACAGTATCTTACCCTAGCAGAAGATATATCTGTTTCTTTCGTGTCCCCTTGCCCACAGCCTTCTACTTCATCTTCCTCCTCCCACGGTTCAGGGGAGAGAGAGCATCGGCCCTGAAGCCAAAGGTTCTGCATCGTAATCCCTCCTCTGACGCTTACCACCTGTGTGACCTTGAGAAGGCCAGTTAAGGTCCCTGAATCTCATTTTTCTCATCTGTATAAAATGAGAGCTTGGAAGTAATGGCCTCTGGGGTCCTTTAACAGCTCAAGATCTTAAGCCTTCGATTCTTGATGCTGCCTGGTACCCTCGCCTGGCATTTTCTTCTGCTCTGTACCCTGGCCATAGGCTCTCAGAAATGGGTGTGTTGGACCCTGGCACCCGCCTTGAAGACGGCTTGGTGTCCTCGACACACTCCACATCCATAATCTGGCTTACACGGAGCTGGAGGGCTAGGCGGGGGAGGGTTTGGGTGGCACGAGCCCAAGGGGTTGTGGGGAAGAGCATGATGGAGCCCAACTCAGGTCGGAGTCACTGGGGGTTAGAGGGATGTGCAGGCAGAGAAGAAAGGGCTGCCGAGAATTGCACTCTGGAAGAAGACTTAGATCAGTGCCTGACACGCAGTAGGAGCTTAATGAGTGTTTGTTGAATGAATGAAAGAAGAGCATTTGAGAATCCACCCCCAGAGCTTTATGTTTTGCCCTGGGCTTAGGTTGATTGTGGAGGGGAAAGGGGCGACTGGCCAGGATGTTAGAGACCTATAAACTGCCATTTACTCTGTGTGGGAATGGGGCCGGGGTGCGGATACCTGGGCTCCCTGAGGTCGGCCTAGGGGGTCTAGGGTGACACACACCAGGTAGGATAGAGACCAGACACTAAAGGAAACCTGAGCTTCCTCCCGAAGCCCCGGGGTGGGGAACAGTCCCTCACTGTCCTATGCAGGCCTGGGGGGGGACAGGGGTGCGCGCTCCCGCCGCAGTGGGCGGGAAGGACCGGCGCGCCCCCGCCGTGGTGGGCGGGAATCCCGAGGTGAGAGGAGTGGGGCGCCGCGCGCGCGCCAAGCTGGGGGAGTGCACGGGGCGGAGGGAGGGGGAGAGAGGCGAGGCGCGGCGCGGCGCGGTGCGGCGAGGGGAGGGCTGGGAGGGAGCTGTCTGTCTTTGGAGGAGCCGAGGGGAGCGAGGCAGACCCAGACGGAACCTCTCGGCGGCAGCAGCAGCAACAGGCTGCGGGCTCGGCGGCGGCTCAGAGCCGGCGGGCGGAGGGTGGGCGCGGCGGGCTAGGGGAGGCGGTGAAGGGGCAGCCGCCGCCGCCTCCGCCGCCTTATGGACGAGCATCTCAGCCTCTTGCACTCGCCTCCGCCGCCCTCCGCCCGCCACCGCGCCCACCCCTCGGCGCAGCCCCAGCCCCAGCCCCAGTCGGGCGGCGGCGGCG
>NC_058133.1:465718813-465737787 GCF_016433145.1 Gracilinanus agilis
GCCCGAGGCGGGCGGCCCGCAGCCGGGGGGCTGCGGTGGTGGCTGTGACCGTGACCGTGACCGCTACGAGCCGCTCCCGCCCGGGGGCCCCCCAGCCGAGGCGGGCGCGGGAGCAGAGCAAGACTGCTGCGGAGAGCGGGTGGTGATTAACATCTCCGGGCTGCGCTTCGAGACCCAACTGAAGACCCTGTGCCAGTTCCCCGAGACGCTGCTGGGAGATCCCAAGCGACGTATGAGGTACTTCGACCCGCTCCGCAATGAGTACTTCTTCGATCGCAACCGGCCCAGCTTCGACGCCATCCTCTATTACTACCAGTCCGGGGGCCGCATACGCCGGCCAGTCAACGTGCCCATCGACATCTTCTCCGAGGAGATCCGCTTCTACCAGCTGGGCGAGGAGGCCATGGAGAAGTTCCGAGAGGATGAGGGCTTCCTCCGGGAGGAGGAGCGGCCCCTGCCCCGCCGGGACTTCCAGCGTCAGGTGTGGCTACTCTTCGAGTACCCCGAGAGCTCGGGGCCCGCACGGGGAATCGCCATAGTGTCTGTGCTGGTCATTCTCATCTCTATTGTCATCTTCTGTCTGGAGACGCTGCCCGAGTTCCGCGATGAGAAGGACTACCCCGTGCCCTTGGCCCCCGACACGCTGGAAGCTGCCAACAATGGCACGTCGGGCTCGCCCGCTGGCGTCTCCAGCTTCTCGGATCCCTTCTTTGTGGTGGAGACCCTGTGCATCATTTGGTTCTCCTTTGAGCTGTTGGTGCGTTTCTTCGCTTGCCCCAGTAAGGCCACCTTCTCCCGCAACATCATGAACCTGATCGACATCGTGGCCATCATCCCCTACTTCATCACCCTGGGCACCGAGCTGGCCGAGAGGCAGGGCAACGGACAGCAGGCCATGTCCTTAGCCATTCTGAGGGTCATCCGGCTGGTGCGGGTCTTCCGTATATTCAAACTCTCCCGCCACTCCAAGGGGCTGCAAATCCTGGGGCAGACCCTCAAGGCCTCCATGAGGGAGCTGGGGCTCCTCATCTTCTTCCTCTTCATCGGGGTCATCCTCTTCTCCAGCGCTGTCTACTTCGCGGAGGCAGACGATCCCACTTCTGGGTTCAGCAGTATTCCCGATGCCTTCTGGTGGGCAGTGGTGACCATGACCACTGTAGGTTATGGGGATATGCACCCGGTGACCATCGGGGGCAAGATTGTGGGATCTCTGTGTGCCATCGCTGGTGTCCTGACAATTGCCTTGCCGGTGCCAGTGATTGTTTCCAATTTCAACTACTTCTATCATCGAGAGACAGAGGGTGAAGAGCAAGCCCAGTATATGCACGTGGGGAGCTGCCAGCATCTCTCCTCTTCAGTTGAAGAGCTAAGGAAAGCTCGGAGTAATTCGACTCTGAGTAAGTCAGAATACATGGTGATCGAGGAGGCGGGTATGAACCATAGCACCTTCCCCCCAGCCCCCTTCAAAACGGCCAACTCCACAGCCACCTGCACCACGAACAATAATCCCAACTCGTGTGTCAACATCAAAAAGATATTCACCGATGTTTAAATACATGATACAAGTGACATGCTATGCTTAGTATTGTGTGGAACGTGCCTCATTGGTCTGTGTATGCCCTCGTTTTTTATACATTTCCAGACCATTCATCCAGAGAAGAATATGGAAAACACACTTCCTTCATCTACCCCTCCCCTGTCCCATGTTGCTTCGTGCCCGAAACAGGTGTCTTTTGCAAATGGGCTGCGTTTCCTCTGCTCCCCATTTTCCCCCTTTTAATCTTGCAAATAGCGGAAGTGCTGTTTGTTACTTTTAGTTTTGATTTCTAGATCTCTCTAAAACAATGAAACGTGTAGGTGGGGAGGGGAATTAAAAGTGCTTTTAGGGCAACTGGTTTAACTACATAATTAAAGGCAGTTTTTTTTCTTTACCAGTCAGTGGGAGGACCTTCTAGCATTGTTTATTGTGCTTGTAGGTGAATTGCCTAACCTAAGGGATAGGTCAATGAAATTCCAATTAGTGCAATGTTTGTAAATCCATTGTAAATTTATTCAGTTCCTATCTGAACTCTCCTTTTGAAATCCCCCTCCCCAGAATTACATATGACTAAAATTTCTGAAGAAAATGCTTTCTTCGATTCAAGATTGAATGATTTGACCAACTGTAGTTTAACCCTGTGGACTGCTTAAGTATTTCGAAAGCGTTAGGTTTAACATTAAATCGTTGTGATGAATTTCTGTGCACCCTCAACCCCCCGCCAAAAAACCAATCCTAGTCTAGAAACAGAGATGTTTTCAGTGCTGCTGAGAGAAGCGAGAGATTCCCCCCCCCCCTTAATGCATCTGAAAGATAAGCTTCTGCAATATCACAAGAAGATTAAAGTGACAGACACCCCTTCCAGCGGAAGTTACTAATTCGGACCTGAGTGATGCAGTTCCTATAGCAACCGTCGTTTCCTGGGAAACCCGAAAAAGGTTGTCATGGCATCTCTCTCTAGCCCCACCCCCTGCTTCTCCTTGCTGTTTCCACAGTAACCTTTTCCAGATGGTTCCTCCTTACATGATTTCACAGGAAAACCGCTGTTTGAGTAAACCGCACAAAGAAAGTTAATCCTAGTTAATCCGAGGTGTGGGAACTAGTGATCATCAAACTTTTATGTGAAAAACACAACAATCACTGGAGTCATCCTAATAACCACTGAATCAAGAAAGAAAATGATCATCTTTGGAATGTTAGCTGCATAAGCCACGGTGAGACGCGTCCTGAATCAAAACACCTGTTAATAGGCAATAATGTTAAAAGACACTGCCTCCAGTTTTCCCTCCTCAAGAAATTTCTGGCAGATAAATGAAACTGGAGAACGTTATTTCATTGTTTCCGATTCTTATGCAAATTAAAGATCCAATTAGTGCACCTTAAAAACTTAAAAATGCCCTCCAGAGTTCTCTTAAAAAAAGAAATTACTCAGACCCCAACAACAATTAACATTGCTGCACATCAGTGGAAGAGCTAGCTAAACCTTTAAAATGCCAAATATTCAAGTTTTAATGGGGAAAAAATAAAGACAATTGATTAAGAGGAGGGACAGGAAGTAACCAAACCTTGGGGAAAATACCTGCCTGTTTCAACTACAAGCCAGGGGTTGCCAGACAGCAGATAGAATCAGGTGAGCTTTGTGTTGTCTGTTAAGAACAGTAAGCTTGTACAGGGAATCGGACAAACACTTCTTGTCCCTAGATTGCAATGTCATTTGAAGAACAAATAGTTTTTCACAAATATATGTTTCCTTAGAACTCTGGTTACCATAATGCTTCATTTCCATTTGTAACCAAATGGACCCTGGTACGTTACCTTTGACTTGCTTTCTTTATTATAAAAAGAGGATTGAAAATTACTGTTCATACACCATTCAACCCATGCTGTGTTGAAATTACTCTTTCCAATACCTTGCTAATTAATTCAAATAGTTTTCTAACAACCGGTCGGTCTCCTTTTGCAAAGATAGAAGATAATCATCTTATTTTGAGATAATTGGTCTAATTTTAATTTGGAGTGCATTACAGTAATAGCAAGTACTAGTACTGTCCATGACACTGGAACTAGATTGCTAATTACATTCAAGTCATAATAATGTTTTGTTTTTAAAAGTTAGAAAAGGATCATTTTTTCTCCAGAAATTAATTAATTCTTTTATGTAGTCTGAAAGCTAACCTTTTAATACTAATAATACTTTTTTAATGCTTCTAATAATAGTTGGTGTTACTTAACCAGGAGGATTAAATGCCATTTATTCCTTTACATTGAAGACATTGTGACCATGAAAGTGATGAAGGGCTTTTTTTCCCTTATTCATACTGGAAAATGACATTCTATTTTAAAATTGTGATTTTTTAAATCATAGAATATTCTTTTTTTTTGCTTTATCACTATCTTTTTCTATTCATAAAATATTTTCAGGGAGAAAGAAGTGTATCTTATTCCACCAGTGGGATATTATTTAAAAGGATAAAATGGGAATATTGCTGGGAAGAGAAGCTTGTCAAGTGGAGTTGATGCTAAGCAGTATTGAGAATGGAGATGAAATGTAATTTCATTTGGCTTCTTCTATGGACCTATCCTTAGTGTCAGCATTTCTTTATATCCTTCAATGCATCAGTGGAGTTCAGCTACTTAAATGTTTCCTAGGCAACTCAACAGAATGCCCCTTATCCTGATGTTTAACCTGTTATCTAAACTTATTACATCTTGAATGACTAGATATTTTAACAATGGCTCATTTTTAGTAGTGATTTGTTGGAAATACTGAAGGAATGACAGTGTTAGAATTGTTTTTACATACTAAATAAAAGGTCTTATAAACATAAGGGTAAATAAATTTCATTGGGCATCTTATATTTAATTAGAAAATACAGATATTGTATAGATGAACTAAGGTTATACAACTACTTGTAGAGGTCCGTCTAAATTATATAGTCTATAAATATGGACATGATACATTTTTTCCAAGAAAAAATATTTTTCGAGAGAAGAGTGTTAGTCATCATCATTGTGTAATATTTTTTTCAGTTCACTACTGGAAACAAAACAAAGTATTTTGACATTATTTTTCATTATTTAAAAAATAGGAAGTGATAGAGACTAGACCACTGATTTCACTAATATATGAAAATCTGGGTCATGAAGCTTTTTTCTCATTGAAGGCTGGCGTCTTCTCTGCAATTTATGGTCTTAAAAAGTTGCCTAGGATAGGAGTGAGTGCTTAAGTAATTTGTCCAGTGCCAATCAGCCTGTGTGTGTTAGGGATGGGACTGGAACTCAGGACTTCCTGGCTGTGAAACCAGCTTTCAATCCACTCTCCTATCCTGCCTGTTGTTTAAAAAAAATAATGGCCTCAGGTATTCAAATGAATCTGAAATTTCATAAACTATTTGATTTGGGTGAAATTTGATTGGTTTTCCCAATGCAAAGTGTATCTTCTCCATGTCTGCCAATCATTTGAACTCATGTCCCTGTCCTCCCATAAATTCACCATAGAAAGTCCATCCAGGACACTGAAGGCCTACCTCATTTTAAGAATAATATATATACATGTATATATATATATAAAACATGTGTATATACACACATCTGTACACATCTATGTACATATACACGTGTGTATATATATGCATATACACGAATATTTCACAGAAGACTTGTATAATTAATTTAGAATTCATTTACAAAGGAATAATTGTATTATTTTCATAAGTAAGTCTCAGATATTTAAAATAACCAAGCTTTTATTGCTTTTAAACATCTAAGAGATGTAATGAAACACTTTTACACATGGCCTTTCCATTTGGGCTCAATCTCATCCCCTGTAAGCAAGGTAATACATTTCGGAAAAGATCTCATTTCCAATAATATTTTGTCCCATCCAGGAGAGTGGGAGTTAACTCTTTAATAATTGGCAGTATTTAATCAATAGAATTAGTTACTACCTATTCTTTTATAAGGTCGAGGAGATTGACTTTTCTAGTTATAAAGGATTATGTTCTTATGAGACTTATTTATTTAATCTTATACCTGAAAAGTATAGTCAATTTGATGGAATCTGACAGGAAGAGCATCAGTGATTTTTCAGTTTTAAAATGAGTTTAATTCTTTCTAATATTAGGCCAAAATCTTTTAATCCTCTAACAGAAGATGGTATTAGGGAATTGTTTTTTGCTGTCCTCTTATACTTTGTTGTTGTTGACTGACATACTATTTCAAGTAGCACCGTATAGATTGAATTCTTTCTTATTTTTAAAGGAGAGGAGGTTTGAATTTAAGTGGGGGATAGCATCCGACAAAGATACTAAAAAGAAATATAAAATCATTATTTCGTGATCATTTATAGCACCTGTATCGCTCCACAGAATTCAGGGATAGCCTGTTAGGCAGCTAAGTGGCATAGTGGCTAGAGGGATGGCTTGGAATCCTGCCTCTGAAAATTACTAGCAGGGCAGGGCAGCTGGGTGACTACGTGTATAGAAAGCCAGGTCTACAGACAGGAGGTTGGGGTTCAAATTTGGTCTCAAATGTATCCTAGCAGTGTGACCCTAGGCGAGTCACTTAACCCCAATTGCCCAGATCTTACCACTCTTCTGCCTTAGTATCGATTCCAAGACAGAAGATATGGGTTTTAAAAAAGTGACTAGTAGTACAGCCCTGGCCAAGTTACTTACACTGTCTTAATCTCCTCACGTGTAGAATGGAGCTAAGGAGAGCACCTACCTCCTAAGAGGTGATGTAATGTTTAAAGGATGAGCTACTCCTGGAAAGTGCTTTGCAAACCTCAAACTCATGTTAGTTTTTCTTATAATTAAAATAACCTGGAACTGGGTAGGAGTCCTGGTTTTCCTATATGCTAGCTATAGAAGGCTGGTCAATTCTTTATCTCTAAAATGTGGAAAATAATATCATACTGACTGCCCTGCAGGGTTATAATGAGAATCAGATGAGATACTGTTTACAAAGCTTCTTGTAACCCAACATACGATACAAATTTAAATGATCATATACACTTAAAATGTGGAAGGAAAATTGTGCTTACTTCATCAACACCCTCAATAATTTGCTAAATGAACATATCTTTTCCATAAGTAAAATAATAAAATCATTTTCATAAGTAAAAATTTTTTTTAAATTTAAAAAAAATTTAAAAATTGGATTTGTGACCATTTTAGAATGTGGAAGAGATAAACTAAAATTTGTTTGTGCCAGTTAGCTTCCCTGTCTCCCAGGCCAAGGATTATATGCCTTTTTTCAGTGACCTGTGCTGTGTATTGAAAAGGGCAGCTAGATGACCCAGTGGATAAAGTCCTGGGTCAGACGTCAGGAAGACCTGACCTAGAATCCTACTTCTGACCCATAACAGATGAGGATCCCTGGGCAAGTCACTTTACCTGTCTGCCTCAGTTTTCTCATCTGTAAAATGGGGATAATAATAGCACCCATCTCTATGGTTGTTGTGAGCATCAAATGAGATAATAATTATAAAGCATCTAGCAGAGTACCTTGCAAGTAGTAAGTGCTGTATAGGTGTTAGCAATGTTTAAAAATGAATCACGTTAGCCACAAGAGGGCATTGGTGAAGATGTGTGAGTGGATTCCTATGTGTCCATCAAAGCTACTGGAATAATAATGCACATGCTCTTTAATTTATGAGTCAGAAGATACACACATAGAACAATAATGCTATTTTCATTCCAATAATGTTCATTTCTATTTGGCACCATGATGACTACATACATACACCTAAAACTATTAGACTGATATTCATTCAATCAATAAGCATTTATTTAATAGCCACAATGAGCCAGATACCATACTAGGTTTTGGGGATGAAATGCAGTAAATGAAACAGTCCCTTCTCTTAGGGACCTTAGATATAACACAGGTAATTGGGAGGGAAGGCACTAGCCATTGAGGGGATTCTAGAAAGACTTTGGGTAGAAGATGATGCTTGAGTTGAATCTTGAAGGCAGAGGAATTCCATGAGGCAGTGATAAGGAGGGAGTGTGTTCCAGATATCAGACTCAGCTAATGCTAAGGGAAAGTAATGGGAGATGAAGCACCGTGGGTGAGGAGGTCAGGAAGAAAATTAATGCATAATGAGATTGTATTAAAAAAAAAAAAAGGTGGGGTCAGGTTGTTAAGGACTTTAAAAGCACAATACAGGAATTTATAGTTTATGCCAGAGGCAATGGGGAGACAATAGGGTTTCCTAAGAAAGGAAATGATATGGTCAATTTAAGAAAAATCTCTTTGTTGGCCTCAGACTTCCTAGCTAGGTGACCCTGGAGAAGTCACTTAACCCAAGTTCAGTAACCCTTACCACTCTTCTGCCTTGGAACCAATACTTAGTATGGATTCTAAGAGAGAAGGTAAGAGTTTTATTTTAAAAAGAAAAGTCTCTTTGATAGTTATATGGAGGATCGACTGGAGTGAGAAGAAATGAGACAGAGAGACTAATTGAAGCCCATTTCAAGAGTCTCTTTGAGTAGTGATGGGAGCCTGAACTAAGATGGTGGCTGAGTGAATAGAGAGAGGGTTCGCGGTGAGAGATGTGAGGGAGACGTGATCAATTTGGCCACTCAGGGGCTATGTGAGGTGAGTGCGAATTAGGATTCGAAGATAACGTCAAAGTTATAAACCAGGAATTTGGAAAAATAGTAGTGACTTGACAGAAATAGGGGAATTGTTACATCAATTGCTCAAAAATATAAAATTAGATGTCAAAATTGAGATTTTAAATGCACCATAAAAAAGAAATTTAGTGTTATGGTTTATTTTAGAACCATTCCATTCCCATGCATATGCTATATTCAAGCGTTTTACCATTCTGTGTATTATGACAGCTTCATTTATGTAATAGCTGCTCATATTCCATTTATATAGGAACTTTAGCTTTCTGACATGTAAATTTTTCTTAAAGCCCTTCTAAGCTCTTCCCACCTTTCAGCTGTGAATAAAAAGTGATTACCCCTCCCATGTAAGAATTGTGAGGCAGTATGCACACCTTCTTCTGCCCCAAGTCGGGAAAACTTGGGAAACAGGATGAGATAGCATTCCAAAGTGAGAACTGCAAAAAAGGCATTTAGGGGGTGGGTGAAGTTTTTTGTTTTTTTTTTTTCTCTCACTTTTAGAGGGATGATGAAAGTCCTGCTTTTTTCTTCCCGCTGTGCTACCATTTTCCAGTTTAGGGTGTGTACTTTTTTCCTATTATTTTCCAGGAGCTTTATATCTCATAATGGAGCTACCCATTTGGCTTTTTATTCAAATATAGGCAAGCTCTTAATAAACTGAGAGGCACAGTAAATCTAGATTATAAGGGGAACTGTAGGCTAGGAAGCATACTGTTGTCGCCAAGCTTCTTCCTTCCTCCCAGAAAAGGGCTATCAGAAGCTGAGGCTTCTAGACAATCTGAATGGCACATTAATTATTAGAAAACTGATTTCAGGGGCAGCTGGGTAGCTCAGTGAATTGAGAGCCAGACCTAGAGACAGGAGTTCCTGGGTTCAAATCTGCCCTCAGACACTTCCCAGCTGTGTGACCCTGGGCAAGTCACTTGACCCCCATTGCCTACCCTTACCACTCTTCTGCCTTGGAGCCAATACTCAGTATTGACTCCAAGATGGAAGGTAAGGGTTTAAAACAAAAAACAAAAAACAAAAAACTGATTTCAGTTGATTGTCTGTATCTTAAAATTATACACAAATAAAATAAAGAAGAATCATGAATTCTACCCTCCACTAACATCCTACTTGGATGTCTCATTGGGGTGAGTTGGTATCTCTGGGTTTTGAAAGCTAAGTCAATGAAGCATGAGCCCTTGTAGGTCTTGTCAAGCTAGAAAGACTTCAAGTGTTGGCCCAGGCATAGCCTGTATGTATTGGCCCAACTACATTTACAAAGTTTGCCCTTGCCAGAAAATTCACTACCAACCCAATAATCACCATGGAGGAACCACTAGTGGCAGAATATCAGTAGAGCAGATACTCCATTGAAATCATTAACTTTTCAAAGTATCCAAATATGTTATCCATGGTAAAGTAAATCTTTTTTTATTCCCCAAGTCTTAAGAACAATGTACTTTTTTTTTTAAACCCTTACCTTCCATCTTGGAGTTAATACTGTGTATTGGCTCCAAGGCAGAAGAGTGGTAAGGGTAGGCAATGGGGGTCAAGTGACTTGCCCAGGGTCACACAGCTGGGAAGTGTCTGAGGCCAGATTTGAACCCAGGACCTCCTGTCTCTAGGCCTGGCTCTCAATCCACTGAGCTACCCAGCTGCCCCCAACAACGTATTTTTTAAAAGAAACTTTTTTATTGTTTTTACTTGTTTTTTCCCTAAGTCACATTATTTAGCAAAAGCTTAGCTCTAGAAATTAAACTATTTGCTTCATGGTGTTTGCATTTTCTCAAAGATATTTTATCATTGTTTTTATCTAAGTAGGGCAGAAAACAACAGATTTGTTAAAATTTAAAAAAAAAAAACTTTATCATGTGATTTAGGGCAAGATGTAGTACTTTTTGCCTTAGTGTATGTACTTCAGAGATCTGTGATTTCATAGATGTGGGTATTCCCTTCACTGATGAAGTTGGCAGCCTTTCTAAAATTTAGGGAATCTTTTAGATTTTCTTTTGCTGAAGAAAAACTTACTCTGCAGCCAAACTTGTGATGAACTTACAATATTTTACTGGTATTCTGTTGTTTCATTTGTGTCTCTGACTCTTTGTCAGAGTTTTCTTGGCAAAGATACACCAGATTAGTTTGCCATTTCCTTCTCTAGCTCATTTTACAGATGTGGGAACTGAGGCAAACAGAGTTAAAAGACTTGCCCAGGGTCATACAGCTAGTAAGAATTTGAATTCACATTTTCCTGATGCCAAGCCCAGCACTCTATCTACGACACCACCTAGCTATCCCTTGTACTATCATTATAGTATTTAGATGAACATAAATGGTATTTTATAGCACCTAACCTGAATTAGTTTTATAGGAATAGCTCTTATTTTAAGCATAGCAGGGGTCATCTTCAAGTAGGGTGATAAGGAGAGAGGAAGAAGCAGCCTCACTCCAAATTCCCCTCAGATCTTTCTGTGAAAGCCCATCATTCTATTTTGATGAAGAAGCAAGTGGAGAAAGCTTGCTTCATGGGAATTCACTTTTTATTCTTCAGTGTTTTTCTGTATTTAAGAAGTAATCTTGATATAATAATGGTATTTACTTAGGATGAATTGAAATAGTCTGAAACAGTCTTATTCTCCTCTCTGAAAACCCAATAAAAACTTGTTTATTCAATGGTCCGAGTAGTACAGCAAAGAACCTCTATCTATATTCCTATCAGACCTGCCAAAGAATCTCCCTCTAGATTCAGTCCTATTAATAGCGAGTCCTAAAACTCAAGGCTTGATTGAGATAATAATACATAGGATTTATACAATACTTTAAGGTTTGCAAAGAACCTTACAAATATTATCTTGCTTGAATTTCACAACAATTCTGGGAAGTAGGTGCTGTTGCTACCCCCATTTTTCAATTGAGGGCACTGCTGTCAAAAAGAGATTATGATTTGCCCAGGGTTGCATAGCTAGTAAGTGTATGAGGCTAAATTTGAATCAGAGGTCTTCCTAATTCTGGGATCAGTGCTTGCTCTGTGTGGTGCCACTTAGCTGCCTGTTAACTGCCGCCTAAATGGTGACATTCCTGTTGTGTACTTTGATGTGTGTACTCTCATAATTGATAAGAAATGGCAGCCTTTCTGTATCTTCGCATCATGTGCAGTTGTCCATGTTTTCTTGTTAATTCTCCATAGATTTTTTACATGATGTGCTAAAGAGACAACTCTTACTCGTTCAATAATCAAGGGGACTAGTGTATCTTCAAATCAGCAATAAATTGTCAAGAGAACCAAGGGAATCTTCCCTGTGGAAGATGTGCTGGAGGAGAGAGTCAAGAGTTATATAGGATAGGAAGGCAGGAATGGGGTGTGATCTGGATTGAAGGGAGCAACCACATCCAAGAGACTATGGTGGAACAATGGAGCACCAATGGATCACAACACCAGTTGTCTCTTGTTTTCTCTACATTACTAATCTGTTTCCTTTTTTCAGTCATTTATTATCAATAATTTCTTTTGCTCCACTTCTTACTAGAAAGACATTGTTAGTAACTTGTTATAGCCTGTTCAGACCCACCATATATCTTTCCATTGCCTTAGGGTTGTTCTGAGGTCAGTGTTCCATTATTTGCAACCATATTCCCTGGACTTTTGTAGGAGCAGGCAATTTGGGATCTTTGAAAAGCACTGCACAATTTTCCAAATGTCAAACAGCCTGAGCTCTTGTTACTCAGTGCTAAGCCCTAATCATGTCCATCTGAAGTACCTCCCCCAGCTGGATCTATTCAAAAGGCTCTCCATCCCTCTGTATGTCATAGTTTAGGCAAAATGCATTTTCATCTACTTTGGGTTTTTTTTTTTTATATTGTGAATGGTTCACATTGTAGTGGATTTCATTTTAGAGTGTTTAGGAGCCTTTGTAGTGTTGTAAGGCTCAATTAAATTAGTATGAGATGATCTGTGAATAGGATCATTTAGAGCAGTGATTCCCAAAGTGGGCGCTACTGACCCCTGGTGGGTGCTGCCGATCCAGGGAGGCGGTGATGGCCACACTCTTTTTTTTGTATTACATTCTATTCTGAGTTCAATAAATAGTTTCATAATTTCCAGGGGCGCTAAGTAATATTTTTTTCTGGAAAGGGGGAAGTGGGCCAAAAAAGTTTGGGAACCACTGATTTAGAGGAACTTACTATTAATGTAGAGTTTTGTTCAGAATTTATCCAATATGCCTTATATAATGCTGAGAAATATGTAAACTTAGGTCTTTACCTTGCCTAATGTCAAAACTGAGTAGATCACTGAACAAAGTTGCCTCCATAATCATATCAGTCAGAAACTTTGGGGAGTCATTTTGATGAGACCTTCTAACTTTCCCGAGTAAAGTACTATCTTAAAGGTGATTAATTACAGCAGGATCTTAGTAACTGTGCCTATAAGGATGTGCTCTAATACAGAAAAAAATCTGAGAAAGTCTTGTTTCACAGAATCATAGTTTTAGAGTTAGATGAAACAGTGGTTTTCCCAACCAACTCTCTTTTTACAGATAAGGAAACTGAGGCCCATAATGGTTATATGCAATTACCTGCTCTGCCACTTTAATGGACTCTTTTCTAGAGTACATAATTTATTACATTAATTAATAAAGATATATTTCATGAGTTAGTTTTAAGGCGCATTGGCAATGTTGGCCTTATTCTCTTGCCTTTTCATAGTGGGAGAAATAAATATATAGATAGGAACCAACCTGGATTTCTCCAGTCTGAACTCAGATCACTTAGGACTTTAATCATTGAACAAAAGAACCTTTAATAGCAGTTGCACCATTCCGGCGTCCTGATTCCTAATTGTCGATATGGGCTCTTAAATAGGATTGGACTTTTATCCCTGGGGTAGCTTGTTCCGTGGATCAAGATTTGGGTCAATTACTGGCTTTGTTGCACTTGGACTGGTTGATCTAGGTTATATCATTTGGAGGTTGTTTGATGCTCCAGAGACACCCCAACCAAAGATTATAACTTTGATGTTTTTAGGTTCATCCCGTAGGTAGAATTGTTATTATTAGTTAAGTTATGGATCTTCAACTCCACTGGATCATCTCATATTATTATACCCGCCTTTGCATGGGTAGGTCCATTTCATTAATTAAGAAAAAGAATTAAACGTTCCTTGTGCCATTCATACAAATCTTTACTTAGGAGACAAGTGATTTTGCTCCCTTTGCAAAGTGGTCAGGATAGGGCAGCAGTTAAAGTTAGCTCAGTGGGCAGGCAGTGCCTCTAATACTTATAATGTCAGAGGTGATGCTTTTGGTAAACAGAGTTCCTCTTACTCTTTTTAATCCTTTGCCTGTGTTGGATTAACAATAGTTATAGTAATGAGCTAGTTAAGTGTTTGTGATTATGGATTATCCTTTAACTAATGTAGGCTTATGTGAGGAGTGTTATAGGGGTGCAAATGGGAACCCCTGGGTTCGGGAAGGAAACCATTCTCAAGAATGAGAGGACTCCAAACTTAGCTTAAAAGTAAAAAAGAAAGATTTATTAGTAAGATAGGATTAATGGCCAGCAAGACAGCATGAGTGGAGCAGCCATGGGAGGCTCTCCCCGAGTCCCCCAGTTCTCGCTCTTTTGTATCCTTTCTGGTAGTGTGTACGTGACTCCCTGCACTCAGGCTGGGAGTTGGTGCAGGGTCCGTCCTAGACCCTCAGGGCCTAGACTGTCCGGGTGTGTCCAGGAGGTGTATCTCTTTGCCTATTTCAACTCAAAGGAATTCCAAGGACAATGGTCCTTGCCTTGGGGGTCTCAAGGGCAGGAAGGGGGAAGGGAATTCCCCTGCTCACAGCCTGCCAGAGTCAAGGGGTACAGGGTTGCTGCCATCTCTGCACAATGCCCATGTCAGGAGAATGGAGGGGTTTGGGTTATTTTTATGAAATTAAATTGTGAACGTAAATTTGAGCTTTAGCGCTTTCTTAATTGATGGCTGCTTTTAAGCCCACAATGATAGATGAGTTTGTCATTACCCTCTAATTGAGTTTGTCTACTGAGCCAAAAGAGTTGTCCCCCTTTGACTAGCTTTTAAGTCTTAAGTTGTGCTTGAGTAGTGCTGATGCTTTGTGTTAAACTTAAAAGTTGAACTGAAATTTGTATTTTGGATAATTCACCCAAATACTTTCACAGCAAAGCCAGGAACTTAATCTATATTCCTTGACTTAAAATCCAGTGCTCTTTACACCAAACCATATTTTTGTCATGTTTTCCTTAAGAATGTCTTCAATGTGTACACATATCATTTTCATGAAGATTTTATAGAGGTGAGAAAGCAGCCATGTAGGTCAGTAGTTAACTTTTTTCTTCTTGATTACTACTGTTTTTTTTAATATAAAAGCTATGCATATGATCGCATTGATTATTTTGTAAATTCCTCTTGAGAATCAACCTGAGTTCTTTTAGAATTTCTTCAGTATGTGTGTGTTCAGTTGTTTTCAGTTGTGACTGATTCTTGTGACCCTCATTTGGAGCTTTCTTGGCAAAGATGCTAGAGTGATTTGCCATTTCTGTCTCCAGCTCATTTTACAAATGAAGAAACTGAGACAAATAGGGTTAAGTGACTTACCCAGGATCACACAGCTAATACGTGTCTGAGGTCAGTTTTGAACTCAGGAAGATGAGTCTTTCACTGTGCCACCTGGCTGTTCTTTTCCTTCTGTATATATTTGGTAAAATTTGGTGAAATCCATTCATTCTTCTCAACTTTATATCCCTTTATGTTGTATATCACTTCCTCAAAGAGTGTATCTGATAGAGAGGGGTCAGAACATGACCTTGAGGCAAAGAATGTTTATCATTTTTGTTTTTGCATTTCTGATGCCTAACAGCCCCTTGTGAATAGTAAGGGACTTAGAAATACTTATTGAATAGAATTAGGGAACAAAGTACAGTCCTACCATTATTCATTGCCCTTGAGAATACATCACTATAAACATTAAATAAATGCCAGCAGATCTGTTCTATTTTTTATTTATTTGTTAACTTCCAATTTCATCTGGAAACACATTCAGAACAATCGAGTTTAGATGAGCCTTGGGCAAAGTTCTCAAAAGTCTCATTTTCTCCTTAGCCACTTTTTCGTTGTTTTGTGAAAATACTTTATAGTCTTCCAACATCATCTCCTACAATTTTTTTAAATATCTCTTTAAGAGTTTGATTTGTGCCTTTTACTTTTTCAACCATAGTCATTTCCTGAAGAACTTTACCTTGTAATTAAGAAAAGCAATTAAACCAATATGATGACCATATCTACCATCAGATGCAACATTCAGCATCCATTGTCCTCCTTCACTCTACCTGAAAAAGGGTGGTGTGTTTTATCTTTTGTCTTCTAGACGAGGATTATTCTCTCCATAATATTTTTCAAACAGTAGTATAAATTGCCTAAGCTAGCATGTTTAATCTCCTTGCAAACCAATGTTGTCTTTGGCTGTCATTTCTGCTTTGCAGGGAGATTAAACATTTGCTAGCTTAAGCAGTTTCTAGCCTCCTTTTGCTTCCTTGTTGCAGTGACTGTTTTGAATATGTTAAATTTTTCTAGGAAATTATAAGGGTCTGTGTGATTTTTTTCCCATTTCCTAATTTTAGTTAAGAGCTTATTCAAATAAGTAAGGCTAGAGTTGCTGTAATAACATGTAATGATTTATCATTTTTATTCCCTTCATATTTACTTTGACTTTTACTCTAACACGCCAGTGTTGTCATTGGCCAAAGGTAGCTAATTTTGAAATTGCTGCTATAGCTATAAGTAGTCATTTTTTTTCCTTCTAACACACAGTTCCATTTTTTTATGATGCGACTGGGAGGCAGCCTAGCTAGAGGGCCAGCTACGGAGTCCAGAAGTTCTAGGTTTATTTCTATAATGGCTTTGTTACCATGAGCAGATCATTTTGTTAGAAACCTCAATCAAGGTTCAAAGTTAGTGGGGTTTTTGTTTTGTTTTGTATTGATTTTGCCCTAATCCTGTGCTTAAGTAAAATAAAATCTAAGTATTTTAATAATAATAATAAGTATTAAATAATAATAACAGATATTACTAAAACCTGTGGAATTTCCTTTGGCATTGCAATAGTTATTCAGCAGCAGTTCCTTGTCTCATGAACTCAGAGGGAATCTTTTTTCCAATAACCGATGCTCTTTATACCCAGCATCTTCTATCTCCCTGAAAAACATAATCATGATATATAGAACAAGGATGTTTTTGCATCTTCTGGCCTCTTTTCATGTCTTGATCCAAAATCATGTTGCCCAGTATTTTATTTTATCTTTATTTTATTTTTTTCTCTGTATTGGCTCCTAGGTGGAAGAGTGGTAAGGGTGGGCAATGGGGGTCAAGTGACTTGCCCAGGGTCACAGCTGGGAAGTGTCTGAGGCCAGATTTGAACCTAGGACCTCCCATCTCTAGGCCTGGCTCTCAATCCACTGAACTACCCAGCTGCCCCCTGCCCAGTATTTTAACATTACTTCTCAAGTCTTCTCTTTCCTTGAAGCTCCTTTTAGGTTGGCATAACCAGGTATCTAAGTATACATCAGCTTTTATGAAGGGCCTTATTAAGAATTTTATTAGCTAAAGAAACATAGAAGTAATATTCCTAGTAAATTCAGTTTGGTAGTTTATGGTTTTATTTTATAAAATATGCGTTTTGGAGAATGCTGGATGGCTTAGTGGATTGAGAGTCAGGTCTAGAGACGGGAGGTCCTGGGTTCAAATGTGGCCTCTTACACTTGCTAGTTGTATGACTCTAGGAAAGTCACTTAATCCCCATTGCCCAGCCTTTACTGCTCTTCTGCTTTGGAAACAATACACAGTACTAATTCTAAGGCAGAAGATAAAAGTTTAAAAAAATAATAAAATGTACATTTTTATGAACTACATCATAATGCATCTGAAATGATTTCTTTAATCAATGTACTTTTCAAAATAAGTAACAAAATATCAAGAAATTTAAAGGTTTTTTTTAAAAGGTGAGACTTGATAGCAATAATTGAAAAGGTATGGAATCATTGTCAAGAAATTATTGAAAAGAGTTGCCTTTTATATCATGTTCCATCACAAAAGTTTAAGAGGATAATGCTAATGAATTAAGAATAGAAACAGGAAAGACAAGGCATGGCTTATGACTAAGATACTTAAGGAAGCCCTTATGATGAAATTATTGTGAGTATACTTGCAATGAATTAAAGAATGGGAGTATGTGGATAATACAGAAGTTGTCTTACTATACACTATAATAAAAGATATTCAACTTTTTTTCTCTTCTTTGTGCCGTGAAATGGAGATTTTCCAGGTCTGGAATGGGAAGGAAGCTACATCCCCTTACTCATTTCTCTTCTTTCTCTAGACTTATACCTATTCAAATAAGTAAGAGAGGGGCAGCTGGGTAGCTCAGTGGATTGAGAATCAGGTCTAGAGACCGGAGGTCCTGGGTTCAAATCCAACCTCAGACACTTCCCAGCTGTGTGACCCTGGGCAAGTCACTTGACCCCCATTGCCCACCCTTACCACTCTTCCACCTATGAGCCAATACATAGAAGTTAAGGGTTTAAAAAAAAAAGAATTCAGAATTCAAATAAGTAAGAGAATGAGTTGATTGCTATCTGTAGTCTCTGCATACTCAGAAAGCATTTTACTTAACATGAATTATAAAACAACATAAGGAAGGAAGCTTTTTTTCATTTATAAATTATGTAGCCTTCCAGCAGACTTACAAAGGATTGAATTCAGGTGGAGAAGAGATTATTTTTTTTTCTCTTTTCTGCTTTGATGGTCTATTTGCTCAATCTCTTCTTAGATATGGAAGGAAAAAAAGATAATCAAAGACAATGTTTTCCATTTCTTAACTTTTCTTGTGTTTTGAGAGATCTTTTTTACGAAAAATATTTATTTCATGAACTTTTGTTATCTCTTTATCTTTATTATATTTTATTTCCTTTCTTGTCTAAACAAAAAAGCTCACAGTGTAGCAAAACAAGTTCCAACATTGTCTATGTTCAAAATAAGTCCATCACCTCTCTCACAGGGGGCGGATGACTATAATTTATTTCATTTTAAATCCTTGTGGAATCTGATTGTATTAATCAGGGCTCTAAACTCTTTCCAAATTGTTTCTCTCTATAATATTGTTGCCATTGTGTAAATTATATTAGTTCTGCTCATTTCACTCTGCATCAGATCATAGAAGTCTTCCCAGTCTCCTCCGAATTTATCCATTCAATCATTTCTTATGGCACAATAATATTCCATGACATTTGCATGCCACGATTTGTTTAGCTTTTCCCAATTGGTGGCCATCCTCTGAGTTTCCAGTTTGACATTGCTATAAAAAGAGCCGTTATAAACATATTTGTGCATATGGGGCCTCTTCCACTTTCTTTGGTCTTTCTGGGAAATAGGTCTAGCAGAGGTATAGTTGGGTCTCCGTGCATAACTCAGTAACATTTTGGTCATGGTCCAAGTTGCTTTCCAGAATAGCTGAGAAAATTCGAAGTTCCACCATTAGTGCATTAGTGTGTCTGTTTTTCCTCAGGGAGAATCTTTTTTGTTTTGTTTTGTTTTGTTTTTGGTCCACCATGCTTGTGATTTCATCATTCATTTTTATGATTTAGCTCAGCAATCTAAGTTTGATTTATAACTTGAGCATAGAGTCATTACTATTTATTATAGAACTACAAGTAGGAGGTCTTATTTACTTTGATGTTTTGTATTCCTGCCATGATATGACATCAGTACTACAACCTCTCTCTCTCTCTCTCTCTCTCTCTCTCTCTCTCTCTCT
>NC_058133.1:465738287-465747078 GCF_016433145.1 Gracilinanus agilis
TATATATATATATATATATATATATATATATACAGTTCTAGTGATTAAATATAAAAATGGGCAGGGGAGAATTAATTCATCTTCACACACTTAACCCCCATTGCCTGACCCTTAACACTCTTCTGCCTTGGAACCAATATTGAGTATTGATTTCAAGATGAAAGGTAAGGGTTATAAAAAATAATAATAATAGTGCCTATTTCAAAGAACTGTCATGAAGACCAAAAGTATTTGATGAACCCTAAAGTACTCTGTAAACAATAACTATTATTATCTTTTTATTATTATTCTACAACAAATGAATACTAGAGGAGCTCAGAGAAAGGAAAGGATAAACTAGAAAGGTCTGGAGAAAGGACTCTCAGGATTGCAATGATGGCAGGAGACAAGGGATTTGAGGACATAGTCCCATCCCTTATCCCGTTATTTACGGTGGCAGAAATTACAAGAAAGGCAGATTTTGACATGTTCTAAGAAAAATTTCCTAACCTTACTAGGCCCACCTTACTTGGGCTGCCAAGAAAGCAGTGGCAATGTTCAGGCACATTGAGAGAAGATGAGAATCCAGGATGAAGAAAGGGGGAGACCCTGTGTATTCTGCCCGGGCCAGACCCAATTGGGGAGTATCTTGTGGAATTCTGAACTCCACATTTTAAGAGAAGACATAGGAGATCTGGAGAATGGATGGAGGAAGGCAACCAGGATGATGAAGGTTCTTGAATTTATGCCAAATGAGTTTCAACCAAAGGAACTGGGGTCATTGGGAGCCTTGGTAAGGAAGACTAGGAAGAGAAGTAAATGCTTTTTTGATTGATTGCCTAAAGAGAGAGTAGTTTTCTCCTCTTTGAAGGCCAGGCAAGATTCCTGTCTGGGTCCAGATTGGACTCATGACCTCCAAGGTCCTTTCCATCTCTAATATTCTATGATTCTATTATCCATGGCCATGGGGCCACAGGGAAGTGATATGATATCAGTCCATAGGAGCCCAAATTCTTTATTTTGGCCATTGCTTCCCCCATTCCTATTAAAAGAATCCGTAATTAGGTTCGTTGAAAGAGTAGAGGGAGATACCTCAAAGAAAAGTAACCTTGACCATCTTTAAAGCCTCAGTCCCTTCCCTCCCCTCCAGGACTGGGAAAGGGGGAAGAGCAAGATGGAGGGGGCAGAGAGGCCACAAAAACTTAATTCCACTGTGGGCCTCTTTCTTTCTCTCTCATCCCCAGGTATGGGGACATGGTACCCAAGACCATCGCAGGGAAAATCTTTGGTTCCATCTGCTCCCTAAGCGGCGTCCTGGTCATTGCCCTGCCCGTCCCTGTTATCGTCTCCAACTTCAGTCGGATTTACCACCAGAATCAGAGAGCTGACAAGCGACGAGCACAAAAGGTGAGTCCTTAACCCACTCTAAAAGAAGCTTTCTTGCCCATCACATGAGCCAGATACTCAGAAAAATGAGGTGCTGAGCATGTAATCCAGAAGTCCTGAGTTCAGATCCTGACTGCTGACACCAGCCCTATGACCCTGGTGGATGAATCATTTAAATCTCACAGAACATCAGGGTCCTCATTTGTGAAAGGCAATAGTATGGGAGAATTGATCAAAGGGCCAACTTTTGAATCAGGAGAACCAGCATTTTAGTCCTGCCTCTATACTATACTGACTATGTGTGTCTGTGTGACCATAAGCAAGTCACTTAACCCCTCAGAGCACCTGGCCACTCAGTGTCTATAAATTTCAGACATGTTGCTGAGATGCATTGGAGAAAGAAGTGTCCATGCTGGAAGTTCCCTACCCCCAAAAAAGGGTAATGATTTCATTTATCACACAGGGCTGAACCCCATTTTGTTTATCTGTAAAAAAAATGAGTAAGTTAGACTGGATGACCTCTAAGGTTCAGTCGAGCTCTAAATCTATGACACTAATAATTCTATAAATTGTTATGTAAATCAGATAATATATGGAACATGGTTTTCAAAACTCAAAATGCTCTATAAATTTCAGCTATTTTTTTAAACCCTTACCTCCTGTCTTAGTATCAGTTCTAAGGCAGAAGAGCAGTAGGCAATTAGGGTTAAGTGACTTGCCCAGGATCACACAGCTAGGAAGTATTTGAGGCAAGATTTGAACCCAGGAACTCCCAATGTCCACTGTGCTACCTAGTTGCCCCCTCAGCTATCATTATTATTGCTATTATCACATACCAATGCAACACTTGCCCGCTGCTGCCTTGGGACCAGTGTTTCTCATGCGTGTGCCTTATATCTTCTGCGTAGCCTACATGCCAATTCTCCTTCAAAGTCTAAGTGCTCTTATTTTATGTATAATTAGTTTTTGCAGATGCTTATTCGGCCACTAAATTCAACCTCTTCTTAGAACAAGAATTATTTCTGTTGGATTGCCAATGGGCGGTCTCTGTTTGCACATCTGCAGGGAGCAAACCCAATCAATCCATCACTGAATAGCTCCACCTTGGTGGCCACTCATTGTTTATTTTGAACTCAAGCTCTTCTCCCTGTGATTTCCATCCATTGTTGCTAGTTCTGCCCCACAGAGCCGAGCAAATATAATACGTGCAAGTTGCTAGTGGGGTAGGAGGTTCCTGTCTGGGTCCAGCCTGGACTCATGCTCTCCAAGGTGCTTTCCATCTCCAACATTCCATGATTCTATTACCCATGACCATGGGGTTACAGGGAAGAGGTATGATTTAAATCCACAGGAGCCCAAATTCTTCATTTTGTTCACTGCTTCCTCCCTTCCTGTTAGAAGAATCAGTGATTAGATATGGCCCTACGTTGGGGAGGATAGAAAGATTACCTACAGCATGGTTCTTAGCCTCAAGAAGCATATGGCCTCATGGATTAATGTCAAATGCCTAGCAGAAATAGTACCTTTTGAGACCAATTGAGGGCAAGAAGATAATCTTTTTCCCCCGTTATGGATTCTTCATCATCTCAAGCGCATGGGTCAGGTTCTCAGCTTCACTAGACCTGGCCCTAACTCTTCAGAGAGAGCCCATCTCCTCCCAGTCCAAAACCAAGAAGCAGAGACAAGCTAGGGTAACGTGGAGAAGAAATACGTCAGAAAAGAACATACTAGTTGTCCTAATATTTGACTATCACCCCTTTGAGGACTGGGTTCTCCTTTTTTACATTGAAGGGGAGGAGAATGAGGAATGAGAATGTATCAGAACAAGGTAGAAAGATGGGAGGAACTGTTCAAAAACTGATCCACTGACAGGAGTTCGGGTGGAAACTAGAGATGCCTACTTGTCATGAGATGTTTTTGAGGGAAATGGTTCTTTGGAGAGTTAGTCAGCCAATAAACATTTATTAAGCAGCTACTGTGTGCCAAGGCACTGTGCTAAGCATTGGGAATGTGAGTAAAATCAAAAAGAAAAATGGCCCCTGCTATCATGAGGCTTATGTTCTGATGGGGGAAGATGACACATGAATGGGAACTGGAAGGGGTGCCAAGTGAGGGCACAATGTCAAAGGGCATAGGATCAAAAGCACAACTAAGAAGGGAATGAAGCATGGCCAGTCTGCGCCCATCGTCTCCAAAATGGAGGTCCTGAAAAGAACTCACCAATGGAAGAAGGGGAGCACTATGGCAGAAGGATATTGCAAGGTGAGAAAGTCACAGGCACTATAGGAAATACCAGGATGAGAGATCAGCAAAGTCTCGTTTCCAGGAGCAGTATGAAGGATGGTCAGTATGAACCCATCATCCTCCCAATGGACTCACCAATAGGGGAAGGGGAATGGCAAGAGAACATTTCAGGGTGAGAAGGTGAGATGATCTCTGAGGTCCCTTCCAACCTTGGCTCTATAATTCTGTGATTCTCACCAGGAAATTTGTTGTTGGATTTTGACATTAGGTCAACACATCATAATTTGACAGAAACTACCAGTAGGGTATAGAAAGTATGAGACAGGGGGTTGGGCAACGGTCCTCAGACTTCCATGCCAGGGTCCTTTCTATTGGACTATCTACCAATGTATTAGTTTAATATCATCTTCAGTTTGGCAAGCATATCCAAGTCATTGAGAAGGATGTTGACTAAAACAAGGCTGCTCTCAGCAGAGAGACCTCTAACACTCCATCAGATACTTGATATAGGCTGGCATTTATCTTGGGGTTAAAAGGGGCCTCAGAGACCATCTAGACCAAGAGTCAGCAAACAGTAGCCCCCTATCCAAAGCCAGCCCACCACCTGTTTTTATATGAGCCATGAGTTTTTACATTTTAATTAGTTTTTTAATATTAAAATATGGCAGTAGGGGCACAGTGGGTAGAGCACTGGGCCTGAAATCAGGAAGACCTGAGTTCACAATCAGCCTCAGACCCTTACTAACTGGGCAAGTTAACCCTGTTCACCTCAGTTTCCTTATCTGTCAAATGAGCTTGGAGACAAAAATGGCAAACCACTTCAGTATCTTTGCCAAGAAAACCTCAAATGGATTCATGAAGAGTTGAATACAACTGAAACAATTGAATAAAATGTGAAAAATCATTCTTGCAGGCTCTACAGAAAGAGGCTGCAGGCCAGATTCAGCTTTCAGGCTTTAGCTTGCTAACCCTTGATCTAGACCAATCCATGCCTGACCAGAAATCCCCATGACAGTATCTCCAACAGGTGGCCAACCAGTTTTCATTTGTATACATAAACTGAGGGAGAACCTATAGTCAGAAGCAGCCTATTCCACTCCTAGATAGCACTAATTGATAGGAAATGTTTCCTTATTCCAAAGCAGTCTAATAGAAAGAGCCCTAATTCTAATAGAAAGAATACGAAGTTGGAAGAGTTGCCTCAAATCTCAGTTGTCATTTGCTACCTGTGTGACCTTGAAGCAAATCACTTAACCTCTGCCGACTTCTATTTCTTCATCTATAAAATGGGGAGATTGAGCTAGATGACCTCCTAACATAGCACAGTTCTAAATCTAGTATCCTATCATCCTCTACACCCTCCCTTGCCATGGTGCCTGCCCATCACCCCTCCAATTAGACCCCAGGCTCTGGGACTGTAACTATTATTTTCACTACCCAAAGTCCTAGAAGTCAATAGATCTGAAGACCAGGTTTAATAGAAATACAAGAATGTTGTTTCCTTGGGAAAGGAAAGATGCTCTGGAACATCCCAGCAAACCCCCAGAACCTACTGTCTGTGATGGCCCCAAAAAGGGTCTTCAATGGAAAGGAAAGAAGACCTAGGGGAGCAGGTTCCAGAGTTTTCTGACTCTCCCCCCCAAAGGTGAATGGAACAAAGAAACCCTCAGTAAGTGCAAAGAGGAGAGACACACACAGGGAGAGGGAGAGAAGTTGGCTACTCCTTGGCAGCATAAATGCTCCAAAGAGAGATTTTTTGTTCCTCCCCAAAGCCCACAATGGAAAAGAATTAATTAGATGTGGTTTTGGCTGACTCCATAGAGTGGTGCCAGGCAGCCTAGGTCAGGGCAAGGGGGGCAGGCAGGATGGAACGGAGGCAATTGATTCTTTCTGAGTAAAGTACATCCTGGCAAAGTTGGGAAGCAGAGAACAAGCTGGTATTACAAAATGAGATCAGCATGTGTTGACTCCAGTGTCATGATGACAACATTTCTGGGTGAAAATCTGAGTTTTAGGTTTTGAGAGGAGATTAGAAGCTGTGAGAGAAAAGCTCTCAGAGCTGTAGGAGATTAGAACTATGGAATTCTCACTCAGGCGACCCCTGGCTTGGAGATTTGCACCAGAACCCTTCCCCAAGACCCTCTAGAAGAGAAAATAACGCTGGATGAACAAAGGACTGAACGTGGCTAAACCTCAGACCTCCAGATGTCCTATCTAATCCCTGGCCAAGAACAGTGCCAAGAGCCCCACTTGCATATAGAGCAAAGAAGTGTGATGGCCTGGGGCAAAGCTCCATTTGCCATATCCTCGTTACTCCTTTACTTGACTGGTCATATCTGTTCAAGAGTTGTTTCCTGAACCCTCTCTGGTTTGGGAGCCCGCCCATCCCATCCCCATCCTCACTGCAACCACAACTCAAGGCACCAGAGTACTTCCAGAGCTTAGGTACTCACTGGAATCCAATCCTACGGGCATTTTAAAATGCTCTCAACTGAGCAGAGGATTTAGAGGAATAATTGGTCACACTTTAGAAGCTCCCAGCCACACGTTTAGCCTTCGGTAAAAGCTACACTGTCTGTATCCCTAACGCAGCTGTACTCAAGGTATCTCTCATGTGCCACTTGCCCACCTCTTAGGGCATCTCATCTGTTTTCTGCTTGTCCCCCAAAGGTTACAGCTGAGAAGGTGGGAGCTCCCCCATCACTCTATAAAGTACATCCCAGGTGCTTAAGAGATAGAGAATGTCTTGTCTTCCTCCCCCCCCCACTGGCAGATGAAAATGACTCCCTCTCCCTCACCCCATCCCTCTCCTTCCCACCCTCCCTCCTTTCCTTCCTTCTCTATCTGACATCAGAGTAAATATTTACAGGGTTTTCACTCAGGCTGATGCTGCCTTTCCTCAAGGTTGTTCAACCCTACCCCCTTTCACCTTGGGCTCTCTTCCAGGGTGGGAAAAAAATAGTTATCTGCTTCTGGTGGCTGAGGCCACGCAACTCAGGTCTGGGGGGGAGGGGGACAAGTCACAAAGGAGAGCAGGGGTAGGAGGGAAAATGGTAGCCCTCAACCAAAGCCAATCCTTTAAGAGAGAGAGTAGCTCTGAAAATAAGCACCAGCCTACATGCCTACACCTGGAGTCTAGGAGGAAATGACTGCCCTCATTCTCCTCTTTTCTTCCCTTCACATTTGATTTTCATAAGTTTTCTGTATCGGGAGGATTTGGATGGTGATGGCCAAAAAGATGTCATGTTTTCTAATCAAACTATAAATATGGGGGCAGGAGTAGAGGACTGAGAAGTTAGGGGGTTGGGAAAGAAGAGGAATGTTTCTCCTTTTTGCCTTTCCTCCTCTTGCATTCCCTTCTCTCCTTCACTCCCTTATCCTCCTCTTCCTTCCATATTTCTCTGCTCATTCCTTCTCTTCTCCCTCTTATCTCCCTCTTTCTACTCCCTTTCTTCTTCTCTTAATCTCTCCCTTTCTCCTCTCTACTCTTATCCTAAGCTTCCTCTCCTCCCTTTTTTCTCTCCCCTTCTACTTCTCTGTCTCTCCATCTTTCTCCTTCTATTTCTCCAAGGAGAAAGCTGTGTTGCCACTCCAGATGAGAGATGTAAATATTCAGGTACGAAAGGGCACCTGTAAGCAAAACTGTTAAAAGGTACTTAAGGAATGAAGGGTGAGATTGATGGAGAGCTAGCAGCACTCGAAATGAGTGATCATCATCAAAGGGGAATGAGCATTTCCAGCAGAGTCATCTCCTTTCCCAAAAGGAAGAAATCATCACCACTTAAAGTCACTCAATCTCTCTCTCCTCCCATTGGAATCTACCGCATTTAGGCTTGTTCACTTCTGGTCAACCTGTGCTGTGTACTTTGCTCAGCTGAATTAGAAGCCAAGAAGTAGGAATTCCCCCAGCCCATGCCCAGTAGACATTCTGTTCTGGCATCACACTTACTCCTCTTCCCATCTCTCATACACATCCATCTCCACCACTGGTGTGTACTCCTGGGACAAAAGCACACACACACACACACACACACACACACACACACACAACACACTTTTCTCCAGCGTCTCCAAGCTGAAGAGGAAACGTGGAAGTGGGCAGCAGTGACGTCACAAATTGTAATGGACAAATTACATGTCCGAGATGGCTGTAGCCATTGAGGTTGAGATAGAAAACAACTGGGCTCTGGTCTTCAGTTCAGGACCTAAGGGGTCACTCCCACATGGGCTAGACTTATGACTGGTAGACTTTACTCAGCTAGTGTTCCTGGTCTCATCAGCCACCGTAGGACAGACACACTGTGCATTAGCTCCAACATCATGAGGTCATTTTGGTCCTCATCCAGTATAAAGGATAACCACCAACCAACCCACCAGCTAGGTCAGAGCAGTAGAATCAGAAGCCAAAATGAAGGCCTGGATAGAAGGACGTTGTAAAGATAGAATTAAACCCTCTATTAATTCTTCTCTAAACCCTCCTTCTCTCTGGTAGATGGTGCCATCCTTGTCAGCAATCCTTCTAAATCAGGGGTGCTAGACCTTTTCTATTCAGCTTATGGATTACTCATCAGAATCATGATTTTAAATGTACAAGATAAAATACATCGAATTATAAAGGGAACCAATTCTATGAAATATAATTAAGAAATTTATTTTTCAAGACAATGATCCCAGGTTAAAAACACCTGCCCATTTTGAGTATAAATGCCTGTGTTCTACCACAGTGGGTCAAACTCAATTATGATACAGATCCCTGAGGGCCAGATATTGACTTAGAAAACCACAGATTAACATTATCTATATTATATTATATTTTTATTTATTTTGTTAAGCATTTCCCAGATATATTTTAATCTAGTTCCTAACCAAAGTTTTGCTCTGATCTACTGATACCCAAGGCAGGCAAACCATAATAAAGTTGGATTGAGATTAAATAAGGTGACTGAGCAAAGAGTAGTAAAAAGAAAAAGTAGAGTGTGAGGTCCTCACTTTGACAGCAGTAGGCTAAAATTGGAATGATGCAGAAAAGATGCATGGCCCTTGCTTAGAGATGACATGCAAATTCATGATGCGTTCCACAGTGTGTTTTCTCTTTCTCTCTCTTTCTGTCTTTCTGTCTCTCTCTCTCTCTTTCTGTCTTTCTCTCTCTCTCTCTCTCTCTCTCTCTCTCTCTCTCTCTCTC
>NC_058133.1:465747992-465760643 GCF_016433145.1 Gracilinanus agilis
CCCTCTACTAATTCTTCTCTAAACCCTCCTTCTCTCTGGTAGATGGTGCCATCCTTGACAGCAATCCTTCTAAATCAGGGGTGCTAGACCTTTTCTATTCAGCTTATGGATTACTCATCAGAATCATGATTTTAAATGCACAAGATAAAATACATCGAATTATAAAGGGAACCAATTCTATGAAATATAATTAAGAAATTTATTTTTCAAGACAATGATCCCAGGTTAAAAACACCTGCCCATTTTGAGTATAAATGCCTGTGTTCTACCACAGTGGGTCAAACTCAAATATGATACAGATCCCTGAGGGCCAGATATTGACTTAGAAAACCACAGATTAACATTATCTATGTTATATTATATTTTTATTTATTTTGTTAAGCATTTCCCAGATATATTTTAATCTAGTTCCTAACCAAAGTTTTGCTCTGATCTACTGATACCCAAGGCAGGCAAACCATAATAAAGTTGGATTGAGATTAAATAAGGTGACTGAGCAAAGAGTAGTAAAAAGAAAAAGTAGAGTGTGAGGTCCTCACTTTGACAGCAATAGGCTAAAATTGGAATGATGCAGAAAAGATGCATGGCCCTTGCTTAGAGATGACATGCAAATTCATGATGCGTTCCACAGTGTGTTTTCTCTTTCTCTCTCTTTCTGTCTTTCTCTCTCTCTCTCTCTCTCTCTCTCTCTCTCTCTCTCTCTCTCATTATCTCTCTTATTCTCACTCACTTTTGGTGGAGGGAGAATTATGGGAAAAAAGATAATGGTAGTGATGCTTTGAAAAAGGGAAGAAAAAAATGAAAAATGGCACATTTTAAGGATGAAAGGAAAAGTGGGGCAGCTGGGTAGCTCAGTGGATTGAGAGTCAGGTCTAGAGACGGGAGGTCCTAGGTTCAAATTAAGCCTCAGACACTTCCCAGCTGTGTGACCCTGGGCAAGTCACTTGACCCCCATTGCCCACCCTTACCACTCTTCCACCAAGGAGCCAATACACAGAAGTTAAGGGTTTTAAAAAAAAAGAATGAAAGGAAAAGAGAAAGAAATTCTAAAGGAGACAAAGGCAAGCAGGGAAGGCTTGGAACTACTCTGCTGAAAAAGTGATATGCTGTTGTACATAATAGTCAACCCTTAAACAATATTAAACAATATTTGGGAGCAGTTAGGTGCCTCCATAGTGCATAGAACACCAGGTCTAGAGTCAGGAAGACTCATCTTCCTAAATTCAAATCTGACCTCAGACACCAATTATATGACCCTGGGCAAGTCACTTAACTCTGTTTGCCTCAGTTTCCTCATCTGCAAAACAAACTGGAGAAGGAAATGGCAAACCACTTTAGTATTTCTGCCAAGAAAATCCCAAATGGGGTCATGAAGAGTCAGATATGACTGAAAATGACTGAACAAATTTAGTATGTAATCCTCTCTTTCCCATACTTCTTTATGAATAGAAATTATCATGTTGGTTGATATTTGTCCAGTTCATAATAATAAAAATAAACATTTTGAAAGATTTTAATTGAGAGGCAGCACAGTATATAAATGAAGGGAGAAAAGGTTTTATTACACACTTACTATATTCGAAGCATCTTGATAAGAGTTGAGCCTTCAAGGCAAAAAGGTAGACAGTCCTGTTCTCAAGTTCAGGAGAAAACACAATTTTCAACCACAAATCATATGAAAAGGACCCCAAATCCTTAGGAGGCAGCAGCAATAGCTCTTCTTTAGTGTAGTTTCCTCTGGTAAAACCATATAAGGCATAGTAGATTGGAAACTGGCATGAAAACCATAAATATTGGGATTCAAATCCTACTTCTGACATTTTGGCTGTGTGACCTTGAATAAATTGCCTGACTTCTCAGGGCTCTTGATAGGTCTCTAAAACTATTAGCTGAAGAGTAGGGCGCTTACCCACATTTGTTATTACTATTTAGTTGTGTCCAACTCTTCTCGACCCCATATAGGGTTTTCTTGGTGAAGATAATGGACTAGTTTACCATTTCCTTCTCCAGCTCATTTTACAGATGAGGAAATGGAGGCAAACAGGACTAAATTTTGCCTTACTCGCCCAGAGTCACACAGCCAGCAAACATTTGCCATTTCCTTCTCCAGTCCACTTGACAGATAAGGAAACTGAGGTAAACAGATCAGGGTCACATACCTAGTAAGCATCTGTAGCCAGATTTGAACTTAGAAAGAAGAGACTTTCTTTTTTTATTATTTATTTATTTATCAATTTATAAAAATATTTTTCCATGTTTCCATGATTTATTTTCTTTTCCTTCCCTCTTCTCTCCCCCCTCCCAGAGCCAACAAGCAATTCCACTGACTGGTACAAATGTTGTCACTTGATACCTATTTCCATATTATTCATTTTTGGTATAGAGCAATCTTTTAAAGCCTAAGCCCCAAATCACATACCCATATATATATGTGATAAGTGATGCAATGTTTTTCTTTTGCATTTCTACTCCCACAGTTCTTTCTCTCAATGTGGACAGCATTCTTTTATATCATTCCTTCAGGAGTGTCCTGGCTTGTTGCATTGCTACTAGTAGCAAAGTCCATTACATTGTATTGTTCCACAATGTTTTACTTTCTGTGTACAATGTTCTTCTGGTTCTGCTCATTTCACTTTGCATCTGTTCAATGAGGTTCTCCCAGTTCATACAGAAAGCCTCCAGATCATCAATCCTTACAGCACAGTAGTATTCCATCACCATTATATATCATTTGTTCAGTCATTCCCCAATCAATGGACACCCCCTTATTTTCCAATTTTTTGCCACCACAGAGAGCGTGGCTATAAATATTTTTGTACACGTATTTTTCCCTATTATCTCTTTGAGGTACAAGCCCAGCAGTGGTATGGTTGGATCAAAGGATTGGCATTCTTTTAAAGCCCTTTGAGCATAATTCCAAATTGCAAAGAAGAGACTTTCTGACTCTAAGCCCAGCACTCTATTCCTGTGCCACCTAACTGCTTTAGCTATTATTTAGTATTGTTATTATTATTAGACTTATGTTGAATGAATGAATAAATGAAAGAATCATTTTTGAGTGCTCATTATGTGCCAGGAACTGTGCTGCTCACTGGGGATACAAATAGAAAAAAATGAGATAGTCTCTCTTCTCAAGGAGCTGACACTCTGATTAGGGGAAACAATATATAAAATCAAGTTCAGCTATAGGGCAGATGGAAGACTCCAGAAGCCCCCAAAGTGAGGCAGTGAGTCAGATGGCAAGGCCCAAGGGTCCTTGAATTACATCAGAACTTCAGATGACAGTGCTAGAGGTCAGCAAGCAGATGGTAAGGCCTGGAGGACATAAGGAGGCAGAAGCGGGGCAGATGGCTAGTCCTGTGGTCTTCCATCTTATCCAAAGGAATAAAATTGGTGATCCCATCTCATCCAAGTCATGTGAGCAATGGAGCAGTCCAGTTGGGTTCTAAAATGGCCCAACCAAGGGAGAGAGAGAAAAGTGAAGAGAAGGGGTCATGACCAGTCATGACTACCCTAGATAGTTAGGCAAGACAAGGAGGATGTCCCACCAAAGGAGTATGAAGAATAGCTAGACTGGTATTGGGAAAACAAAGGACAATGTCTCCCAAATAAGAGAGGAATGGTTTGGACTAGATGACTTCTAAGATTTCCTCAACTCAGAATCTGTGCCTCTATGAGTAAGAGAGGTTGATATAATTAATATACTTGGATGTTTTTTGAATTTATGTTGCATTATTCTTTAATTCTTTCATGCATCTCCTTGATATAGATACTTCCTCCAATTGAACAAATGGCAAATCATCCATGCTTTCTATTTTTTTTTATTTAAATCCTACCTTCCTTCTTAGAATCTTGGTATTAAGGCAGAAGAGCAGTAAGAGCTAGGCAAGTGACTTGCCCAGGGTCACACAGCTAGGAAGTATTCGAGGCCAGATTTGAACTCAGGACCTCCCATCTCTAGGCCTGGCTCTCAATCCACTGAGCTACCCAGCTGCCCCCATCAATGCCTTCTAATCTTGTTTGCCTCTGATCTTTTTCTTCCTGTAACTCTTTGTCAAGGGAACCGCCAAATGTTCTGAAGACCTTCCTTTGGATCACGTTATTTCATGGTCTTTTTTTTGTCTATCGACCCCTTCTCAAAATAACATTTTTTTCAAGGAGTTTTCATCCTATTTATTTGTTTGTTTGTTTTGTTTGTTTGTTTGTTTGTTTGTTTGTTTAAAGTATCTTCCCATAGTTCTGTGATTCATGATCTCTCCCTCCCCTCTTCCCCCTACCCCTCCCGGAGCTGACAAGCAATTCTACCAGATGTATCAAAAATAATGTATCAAAATAATGTTTTTAAAGATTTGAAGGAAAGGCTGAATTTCTGTTGAAAAAAGGGTTCTTAGCCTAAGGTTTGTAAAGCTGTTTGTTTGCTTTTTAATATTTTCAGTAATTACATTTCAATATTTGAATCAGTTGGTGGTGCAATGGATGGAGTACTTGATCTGTTGTCAGAAAGATACGAGTTCAAATGTGGCCTCGGACACTCACCAGTTGTGTGACCATTGGCAAGTCATTTAACGTCTGCTTACCTCAGTATCCTCAACTGTAAAATTGTAAAAATTGTAAAAAGGGGATAATAACAACACCTACTTTGCAGGGTTCTTGTAAGGCTCAAATGAGAGGATTTTTTTTAAGTGCTAAGCACAGTGCATGGCACATAGTAAGAATAAATGTTTATCCTCTTTCTTTCCCCTTTCAGTATAATTGGTTTTCTTTGTAGTCCTATGTATTTTGTTCTATGCATTTAAAAACATGATTCTGAGAGGGGGTCCATAGACTTCAGCAGTCTGCCACAGGGGTCCATGACCTAATAAAGGTAAAGACCCCTTGATTAAAGGTTAATAAAAATAAAGATGTAATTTTTTTCCATCCAAGTTCACAGCCCCCTTGAAATCCATCTGGGGTCTACCTGATTAAGAGCCCCTGCTCTCAATCACATGATGGAATGTGGCGACTAGGATAGCTTACGAGCTGTCCATCTGTTTATCTTTTTTTGTCAACACACAATCAACCATCCGCTAGCTCCAGTCACATCTCTTTGATAATATCTTTCATGTCATTTTTTGTGTGTAATTTCATCATTGTAATAATAATATACTGCACCAGAAAGTAAGGCATACTGGATAGGAAAGCCAGTCTTATAATCAGAAATATGTGAATTCAAATCCAAGCCCTAATACAAATTGGCTGTGTGACTCTGGGCAAGTCACAACTTCTCAGTGTCCCAGTGTCTCTGAGACCACAAATTTCAAAAAAGTTGCCAATCTTCATTGGTTGCTGTCATTCAGTCATTTCAGTCATGTCCAACTCTTCATGACCCCATTTTGGGGTTTCTCAGCAAAGATACTTGAGTGGTTTGCCATTTCCCTCTCTAGCTCATTTGTCAGATGAGGAAACTGAGGCAAACAGGGTAAAGTGACTTGTCTAGGGTTGTCACACAGCTAGTAAGTATCTGGGGCTGAATCTGAACTCAAGTCTTCCCAACTCCAGACCCAGCACTCTAATCTTTATTAAAGGAGACATGGATCTCATCAAAAAAGAATTCTATTGATCACACATCTTTCCATTGTGCTGTGAGTGACCCAGCACTTAGATTCATACTGTTTAAAATTCTCTGTCATGGAGCATGACCAGAAGAATGTTAAAAAAAAAAAAAAAAAAGAACAATGACAATTTAATTAAGGAAGGAATTTGGGATGAACAAAATCATCGCAATATTTCCCAAATGCATCAGTTCATTGTCTTTGTCCAATTCTCAGCCCATCTCTGTCCATCAGCAACAACCCTGATCTCTGCTCTAAAGTGCCAACCCTGTGGGATAACTAGCTCTACAATTGTATCTGGATGATAGGCAATCTTCATCCATTTGGTTTTTCCTGTGTGGATAGTTAGCCCAAACGCTTGTGAATAGTGATTGGTCGACCTCTCTTAGGAAGTTCTGTAGTATTCTGGGATTTAACACAAATACAGAGAAGCACATCTGTAGGACCTCAACCACTAGAGGGAATCCATCCTTCTTCAATCTGGACTTTGCGTAATACTTCCTTCTTGACAGTGGCAACCCTTTCTAGCAAGGGTACATCCTTTTATTCCTCCTTTGATATCCCTCATGAGATCACCAAAGACTTATCACCATGGTCTCTTTTATCAAGGAGTCTTGTATGATCTTAAGAGGTATGAGAGGCCATGATGCTTTCCTGGAGGAGCTTACGGGCGCCATTTTGCTTGGTTCAGCCAAAAGCTTTTCAGTAGTCAGCAAACAGTAAGCCAAGTGGGCTCTTGTGTTCTCTGTACCTTTCAATCAGTCGTGTGAAAGATGTGTTCTGCTTTCAAATATCATTTGGGAAAGGCTGCCTATTGTGCCCTTCTCGTATCTTAATCAAGGACGTCCTCAAAAATGTGTGTAGATCACTTTCACGGTGATTTTGTAGAGATGAGCAAGTAGGCATATGAGTCAATAGTTATTGATAGCCTGACAATTGCCTTTTTTCGGTAGCGAGAGCAGCCATGATTTTTTTCCCCAATCATTAAGCGTCTTCCTCCCTTTCACAGAGAGCTCTCAAAATCAATTCCTTCAAAACCGTGTTGCTTCCAACATGGATCCCTCCTCTTTATAGTTGGCCTGATGCAGCTGATTTTTTCTGTCTTTGTTTCCTGCTATTTCTGCTTTCTCACATTTCCTCATGTTTAACTCAACTCATTTCACTTCCTATAGGAAGCCTTTCCTGATCCCTTAGTGATTCCTTCGTTATTAGTACTTTATTATCTTTTATTTACTTAAATAGGCCAATGCTGTTTCTCCCTAGGGACTTTTTAACCCCATTTGGGGTTTTCATGGCAAAGATACTGGAGTGGTTTGCCATATCCTTCTCCAGCTCATTTTACAGATGGGGAAACTGAGGTCAACAGGGTGAAGTGACTTGCCCAGGGTCACACAGCCAGCAAACATTTACCATTTCCTTCTCTAGCTCATTTGATAGATGAGGAAACGGAGGCCATCTGAGTTAAGTGACTTGCCCAGGGTCACACAGCTAGTGAGTATCTGAGGCTGGATTTGAACTCATGAAGGTGAGTCTTCCTGACTCTAAGTCTGGCACTCTATCCATGGTGCCACCTAGCTGCCCCTAATGCCTTTCACAGAATAGGGGCTTTGGAATTGAATCCACTACCTACCTTTGCACTGAAATTACAGAATATCAAAGAATGTGTTCATTTACTTTGGAAGGTGATATTGAGACTCTTGGAGAATCTATCTTTTCCTCTGCAGTAGATTTTGGCTCATGAGCTAGTCATTCGTTTGCTTTTGTTCATTATTAGTATATGACCAAGTATCCCATGAAATGATGTTTCTTTTTCCTTTGGGTACATGATAAAACCATCTCCCACCCCTACATCTCTTTTTAAAAAACTTACTTTCCGTCTTAAAATTGATATTGAGTATTGGTTCCAAGGCAGAAGAGAAGTAAGACTAGACAATGGAAGTTAAGTGACTTGCCCAGGGTCACACAACTAGAGCGTGTCTGAGGCCAGATTGGAACCCAGGAACCTCCCATCTCCAGGCTTGGCTCTCAATCCCCTGAGACACCCACCTGCCCCCACTTCCCCTATTATTGATATGATTCCGTTTTTCTGGTAGTCTGTTATTCATTGATCACCAAGCAAGGATTTCCAATATAGAATGCATAACAGTAGGTAAGTTATTGTTTTACTAATACTCTAACACCTATGTGATTGTTCAAATCCAGTCTTAGACTAGCTGTGTGACCCTGGGCAAGTGCCTTAATCTCTATCTGCCTCAATTTCGTTGTCTATAAAATGGGCATAACAATAGTTCTTACCTCCTAGGTTGCTGCAAAAAAAAATGATGATAATAATTTTGCAAGAATTGCAAGAAAAAAATATTTGCAGATCTCAATGTGCTCTCTAAATGCTAGTTATTCTTAGCTCCTTTTTTCAACCCTCTGCCGCCCTGGCAGTAGGAGGGGAAAGGGCTCCCTCAAGCCAGAGGGTCATTGTGTATTTTTCCACACTTCACGAGTTGCCATGGCCCAAGAACTCATCACCTAGTGGCCAGCCTCTCTAACGACGAATCTCTCTTATATGACTTGGGCTGGACTTCAGAAAGGAGGCTCCATCTGTTGCTAGGACCGCATACAAAGCCAGCATACCCTTTGGCATCCCAGAGTAGCTCACATGCCACTGTGGAGCATCCGAGGAGCCTATTTATGGTCTCGGATGCATTTATCATGTATTATTTTGTATTCATGACATTTGTATGTGTGTCCTATGCCCCCATGGGCCAGCTAGGTGGTGCAGTGGATAGAGTTCTGGACCTGCAGTCAGGAAGACTCACCTTCATGAGTTCAAATCTAGCTTTAGACACTTCCTAGCTGTGTGACCCTGGGCAAGTCACTTAACCTTGTTTGCCTCAGTTTCCTCATCAGTAAAATGAGCTGGAGATGGGAAATGGCAAACTTGCTCGAGGATCTTGGCCGAGAAAATCCCCAAAGGAGTCACGACTGAATAGCTACCCCAGGAGCCTCCTGGCACTAATTATAAGCTTCACAAGGGCAAGAACCATTCCTTTTCTAAATTTTCTATCTCCCCTGATACTTAATACAGGGCTTGCTGTCCTTAGCGGACCCTAAATGAATTTCCAGTGAATCGAATCACTGAACACCCCAAGACACTGTGCTAGGCACTGTGAGAGAATACAAAGATGGAGAAGGGCTGATCCCTGCCCTCCCCGACCTGCCTCAAGGGAAATCACAGCAAGAGCCACACTGAATTCCATATTCTGTGTATTGTTCCATAAATACATTGCCAACCTCTTCATCCTGTGTTGGAAATGATTAAACGATACAGCGTATTTGATATGACAATCTATTGCTTTAATAGAGCCCAGGGTAAGATAAGATTAAAAGAAATGCCACAAAGGAGAGAAGAAAAATCTTTCATCTCTAGAAAGTAATGAAGACAGACCCCAGATAGGATAAAGGTCTGGCTCTAAGTGGTGGGATCAAATTATATAAGGCCATAATGAGCTTGACACAATTGGATTTCCATATGCAGTTCTCAGCACCCAGAGCTTCCCCAAAGCAATAAAAACTGCCTTCTCCTATGGGGAGGGAAGAGCACTGTTTGGATGTAAACATGCATTTGGAGGGGAGGAAAGGACAGGAGCAGATTCTCCGAAGCAAGGAGCTTGTCAGGAGGACAATGACTTTTGGAAACTTGGCCAGCTGGGAGGCCAGAGAAGGGATAGATTTTTTTTTTCTTTTTCCTATCTCCCTTCCCACGTTTCTGCTTCCATTTCTCTGGTCTCTCTGGCTAGGGTGAGCATCTGAAGGAACCGAAGAAAGAAAAAGCAAAACACAGCCCAAGGGTGGGATCCATGAACTTGGAAATAGAAGGGACCTTCAAGTCCATTTGGGCTGAACCTCTTGTTTTCTGTAGACGGAAACTGAAGCCTAAAGAAATTAAGTGACTTCCCAAAGTCTCATAAGTCATAGCGAGACATTGGTGAGATTTTAACCCAGAGCTGCCTGGCACAATGGAAAGATGTTGGCTCTGAGACCTCTTCTGACCTGGCTTCAGATGCCGTCTTTGACCTTCCTGGCCTTCAATGTCTTCTTCTATGAAATGAAAAGCAATTTGGTCCAAATGGCTTCTGCAGTCCCTTCTGGCTCCTGATCTTTGACCAGAACCCCAGCCCACTGTGCCGCTGCCCCCTTTAAAAGCCATGCAACTCTCTTGCTCGTTTAATAGGATTTGTAGCCCAATCCTTCAGGCCCTTGTCCTAGCCTAACCGATTCCTGGGATGAGAAGGATGACCTCCATCTTCTATCAATGCTCCCAGGCTAGGCAGATTTTGGCAGACTCTTTTCTCAGATGGCTGAAGAAGAAAGGAGACAGTGTGGGGCAGCTAGGTGGGACAGGGGATAGCGTGCTAGACCTGGAGTCAAGAGGTCCTGGGTTCAAATATGGCCTCAGACACTTCCTAGCTAGGTGACCCTGGGCAAGGCACTTAACCCCATTTATCTAGTCCTTGCCCTTCTGTCTCAGAGTTGTTACTAGGACGGAAAGTTAGAGTTTAAAAAACAAAAAGAGGCAGTAAAAAAACTAGGTTTTGCTTGAATCTGTGTAGTGCTGCTCTTTGGCATTCACTGGCTTATAGCCTTGCCCTGCTTCCCATCTTCCATCAGCCCTTTGTGGCTGCATTTCTTTCGCTGATCTGCTCTGTTCTTTAGAATTTCTCTAAGCTCAAATGTACCATCTTTTGCCCACAGAGGTGAGTGACATGACTCCCAATTTGAATTATTGTTCCAGGAGAGAGGATAACTTTGGCTCAGCCATCCATCCTATCTCAACCCATCACCCAACACTGCCAAATATGTTATTTATGCAATTTGTGGTCATGTTATAGCAAAGTTCTGTGGCCTACTTGTAGACAGAGCTGTGACCCTTGGCCCCACTTGCTTTGAGCTGCGATCCAATTTACCTTAATGAGAAAACTCTTCCCAAAAGGCCCAAAAGAAAGTTTCCTCTCCTGACCCTCTGGGCCCGCTTTAAAGCCCCTTTGATCTCTGGACAATTCTCATCCTCAATAAATTCCTGAACATTACAGGAACAAGTCATCATCATTTTCCTGAAACTAGCCAAGGCAAGATTCTCTGGGCTAATGGACAAATCACAGAATATACCTTTATTTCTTTTCCTAGGTCTCTGGACTAGATTTAGCAATTGTACCAGTGAATCAGGATTCAGGCTAGGGACTGTCCCCAGGTGGGAAGAGGTTGGGGGGGAAACAGGACAATTTGAAGCAGGCAAGCAAGCAGAGACATTTGTTAAGAACCTTCTAAATGTCAAGCAAATGAAACAATCCCTGTCTTCAAGGAGCTTACACTCTATTTAAGGAGAACATGTACATGTAAAAATGCCTATCAGATATATGCAAAATAAATTCAAGGTCATTTGGGGGGAAGAACACATTAAAATTTCAGGAGATTAGGAAAAGTTTCATGGAGAAGATTGAGCCGAGCTTTGAAGAAAACTAGGCATTCTAAGATGAAGCGAAAAGATAAGGCAAAGAGGAAATGGATGGAGGAATGCCTGGTGTAAGAGACAGAAAGTCTGTAGACATGGGAAGCTGATTCTGTATAATAGTCCCGTCCCCTCCTGGCCTAACTCTCTAATTTAAGGCAGCTACAAACTTTCTCAGAGCCAGAGGGATGGACAAAATGACCCCTGGGAAGCTCTGTGAATCTGGTGTTGCTCTTCTGGTTACAACCCCAAAAGAAACTATTTGATGGGATCAACATGGAGTTACCTGCAGAGTCCCAGAGCCTGAACTTGTGACTTCTGGGAAATCATTGGGGTCTCTTCCCCCAGCTCTTTTCACTTCTTCTCCCTCTCCCCCAAAGGCTCATTCCCTCATTGACTTAATTCCTTAGTTGTGCTGTTGTTGTGGTTACACTAATGAGACTTATTAGGAAAGAAGAAAGCAGCCAGTATGTACCTGGTGTCATTCCCAGTGGGAAAGCTAGAAAGTCCTCCAGGTCAGAAGTCCTTAGGGTAAAGGAAGATTTCAATGAATATGAAGCTAAGGGGCAACTAGATGGCTCAGTGAATTAAGAGCCAAGTCTAGAGATGGGAGGTCCTGGGTTCAAATTTGAGTTCAGACACTTCCTAGTTGTGTGCCCTTGGGCAAGTCACCTAACCCTAATAACCTAACCCTTGCTACTCTTCTGCCTTAGAACCAACCATTAGTGTTGAATCTAAAGCAGAAGGTAAACGTTTTTGAAAAATACATTTGGGGAGACGAGTCATATGCTCCACAATTCCAGTGCAAGCTAACAGATAGGAAAGGCTTCATCTCCATTCATTTGCCAAATATTTATTGCTATGCTAAGCACCAGGCAACAAAGACAAAATAAGAAGTCCCTGGCCTCAAAAGAGTGCAAGAGTTTGGGGGATCTAGAGAGGACAAAGTACTTAAAATGAGGTAATGAGTGACATGTAGAGGTATTCTAGACCAACAAGCTCCCTGAGGATAGGGACTTTCTGAAATGTAATAATAGTAGGTGCTTAATAAATGTTTATTGGCTGTTCTATTTCTGTCTTTGTACCCTCAGCCTAGATCCTTTTTTTTTCTTTTTTCTTTTTCTTTTTTTTTTTTGGTCTAAGACTTGAGAAAATAGTGAAACCCCATTGTGGAAATTCCCTTCACCAAAACAGATAGACAAATCTCTAACTGACAGATTGCCCAGGGTCACACAGCTAATTTGACTCTGAAGTTGACTAAAGCTCTTTCCACCATGGTAGGCTATCTCATGCCAGCTACATAACAAATGCTGAATAAACATTTATGGCTTTGAATTGAATAACTACCAAACCATTTGCATAGACATATCAGAATAATAATGGTTTCCATTCACTTGACACTTTGTAATTTACAAATTTACAAAATTGTAATTTACAAAACACTTTTTGTAAGACAAATTTGTCAGGATACTTGAGAGTACATCTCCTAGGATTCACCGGAAACTCTATGAATCCAACTATAAATTTTGCAGCAATGTATATATATATATATGTATATAT
>NC_058133.1:465761143-465781757 GCF_016433145.1 Gracilinanus agilis
AAACAATCAATTATTTTCTATAATATTTTAATATATTATATAATGAATGATTAATAATATAATATAATATAATATTATAATATAATAATTATATATAATATTATATCTATATCATCACTATACCAGACTATTGGAAAAGGTGGTCTCTCTCTTTGAGGACCTACTAATCTAGTTGGAGAGCTGGAAAACACCTTTGGAAAAAAGATTTAAAAATATATATAAATCAATGTTAACAATAAGTCAATTTGTTTTTAATTTGAATGTGTATGTATGAAGATTCAAAGACTAAAGGAGTGAACCAGGATTGGATGGAGCTAATTGTGGAGATTTTTCCAGAGGAATGTCTTGGAAGGAAACCAAGGGATAAAAAACAGGGTGGAAAAAAGTAATAATTGCTAACATTTCTGAGGTACTTTGAGGTGAGCAAAATGCTTTACCTTATTTGATCCTCACAACAACCTTGTGAGTAGCTGCAATTGTCTCCATTTTATAGATCAAGAAACTAAGGTTTAGAGATAAATGACTTGATACAGGATCACACAACTGAGGAAAGTTTCAAACTCAGGTCTTCCTGACTCTTCATTTTGCCAGAGATTTTGAGTTTCAGCCTCCATTCTGTTCTCACTTGTGTGACCTTAGGAAAGTAGCTTCAACTTCTCCAAGACAGAGTCCTCCTAAAGCTTCACTTTCCATATCTGACCAAAAAGGTCTTGAACTCAATTACCTCTAAGTTCCTTCTCTTTTCTAAGAGTCCTCTTTCTCTGATTCTCCATCAAAATCATAATAACCAACCCAATGAAATATCAACTCATGAATATGAAAGTGGAGATAAATATCTGCAAGGAATTATTACTCATGTGACTCACCATTGACTTAAGACATGCAGACAAACCCATTGTGGCATGTAATATCTCAAGTACCCATACTGAGTCATTCAATTTCAATCATGATTCTTGGACTATATTCCAAATCGCAGCACCAACCCTATAGCCCAGGGGAACTGACAGGTGACTGAAAGCTGACGGGAAGGTAAATCAAGTTTGAAGACAGCAACTTCTGCACTCTTGTTTGCCAAGCCACCTTTCACCTAGCATTCAAATTGCTCCTATAGCAGTCTCCTCCCTGGAGCCTTCCTGGATTGATTGGCTATGAGATAATAACTTCCTCAACCTCTCCCTTCTTGGTCTTGTTCCTTTTTATATTATTTATTTTGTTTTTCATAAGTTTTATTTTTATTATCTTTTCCAATTAGCAAGCATTGATTTTCTTTTCTCCCATCCCTCCCCCAACTGAACAAAAAAAATTTAAACTCTCAGAGTAAATATGAATAGTAGACTAGCATGGATGACAAAGTAAACTAGCCCATAACTTTTTCAACAAAGATCTAAGAACATAAAGCCCAAGTAAGAATCTGGAAATCTAACAAGAATGGATAATTGGTCATCTTTCCAGTCCAATATCATAAATCTGATGTATGGGCAAATGGCCAGGGCAGGAACTGTGGAACATGGGGTGACCTCATATCTGGGACTCAGATCAAGACCCTGGAGAAATAATAGAGCTTCATTGTTGTTGCTCAGCCCCCAGACTCATATCAGGACCACAGTGTTGGGTCTCTAACCCCAGAGCAGTATCTAGGACTCAACTCGGGCTCAAAACAAGAGTAAAATGGCAAAGTTGTTGTTCACTTGTTTTTCAGTTGCCTCCAACTCTTTGTGACCCCATTTGGGGTTTTATTGACAAAGATACAAGAGTGGTTTGCCATTTCCTTCTCCAGCTAATTTTACGGATAAAAAAAACCAAGTCAGAGTTCAGTGACTTGCCCAGTGTCACACAGCTAGTAAATGTTTAATGTCAGATTTGAACTCAGAAAGATGAGTCTTCCTAACTCCAGGCCAGGCACTCTAGTTGCCACCTAGTTGCACCAGCTTTCCTCTTTCTCTGATTCTGTAGCAGAATCATGGGCTCAAGCCCTGGACTCAGAAAAGGAGTAAGTAGGCAGCACTGTCACTCTAATTCAGCAGAGCCTTCAGGCTAACTGATAAGTGCTGGGGCTAGAAAATGTAAATGGAGCTCCATCAAGGGACAAACCTGTAGCTAAATTTCTAAGACCCAAATTAGAGCCTGGAACCTATGAAGCTCAGGAGGGCAGAGATCAGATGATACCTTTAACCAAACTGCATAGGATCTGCTGAATGCAACTCCCTACCCCAAGACACCCTGGTGATCCTTGCAGAAAAAAGCGGTCAATACCCAGAAAAGTTAACAGCAGAATCCGAGATAAGAAAGACCAGGACCATATTAAGGCAAAACAGTCCCAAAATAAGTGAGCAGACTTTGAGTCTAACGTAGTATTAATCTGGGGAATCGATCTGAATAAACACTTTACCAAAATAAAGAAGAAAAAAAGATAATGAACCAGAGATGCCCAAGATATAAATTTAGAAAAAGGAATAATTCCAGAAACACTCATTAGTAAATTTCAAAGAAAAACACAGCTTGACCATAAGAATTCCTAGAAGAGATGAAGCAAGAATTGGATTTTTTTAAGATGTTAAAATAAAATGAAGGTAGTAGAGAAAAGAAATTGGAAAAGAAATGAAAGTTTTAGAGGAAATATTGAAATAGAGAATTAAAATCTTAGCTCACAATAGGTATAAAACAAGTAGTAACTTTTTAAAAATTAGAATGGATCAAACAGAAGTTAATGACTAATATCAAAGCAAATTGAAAAGGTAGAAAAATAGAAGAAAATGTAAGTTATCTCCTATCAAAAACAATTAACCTAGAAATAAAATCAAGGAGAGAAAAAAAAATAAGAATCTTTGGACTACCTTACTATTAAGATCAACAAAACAGTCTGTATATAGAATTTCAAAGAGTTCTGAAATAAAAATTAATAAACCTATTAGAACAAGAGAACTAAATGAAGTGGCTTGTATTAAGTATAGAGCAATAGGTCAGAATACATTCCTCTACCACAAACCTTCTTCTTTATAAAGAAGAGGTAGGAAACAAAGAAAAAGTATAAGAAAATAGGATGGAGAGAAATACACAAATAATTTTTCTTAAACTGTGAATATGAATTTGAATATAAATATGAATAAACTTACCAATAATAATAATAATAAATTTACTCATAAAATGGAAGAGCAGAACAGAATGGATAAGAAAGCAGAATCCAAATGAGTGGGGCAGCTGGGTGGTTCAGTGGTTTGAGAGCCAGACCTAGAAAAAGGAGGTCCTAGGTTCAAATCTGGCCTCAGACACTTCCTAGCTGTGTGATCCTGGTCAAGTCACTTAACTTCCATTGCCTAGCTCTTGCTGCTCTTCTACCTTGGAACCAATACACAGTATTGATTCTAAGACAGAAGAAGGGTTAAAAAAAAAGTCACTTGACTCCCATTGCCCACCCTTACCAATCTTCCACCTATGAGACAATACACCGAAGTACAAGGGTTAAAAAAAAAAAAAAAGAAAGCAGGATCCAACAATATAGTATTTATAAGAAACACACTTGAAACATGAGGACCCTGCACAGAATTAAAATAAGAGGTTGAAGCAAAATTTATCATTATCCACTTAAACTCAAAAAAATCAAGGGTAGCAATTACGATCTCAAACAAAGCAAGAATAAAAATAGACTTGACTAAAAGAGATAAACAAGAAAATTATATTTTGCTGAAAGATATCATATACAAGGAATTAATCATATGCTCATTTGAAATACAAATAAGAGAATCAAGGGAAAGATTTAAAAATGCACATGAGCAATCAGAATGGACTCATAAGAATTAGGTGTTTTATATATTTACACACATATGTATGAATGCATAGGTACCAAATGACATAATATCTAAATACTTTAAGAAAAAGCTAATACTTTAAGAAAAAGTTAAATAAATTCCAGGAAAAATTAAAAAGAAAACTATAATAGTGGGAGTGCTCAGTGTAATCCTTTCAGAGCTAAACAAATCTAACTAGAAAATAAACAAAAGAGCATATAAGAATCCAAATAGAATTTTAGAAATGCTAAATAGGATAGGTCCCTGGAGATTATTCAATATGAAAGAAAGGGCTACATATATTTCTCAGCTATATTAGACACAGAATTTAAAGAAAGGCAAAAAAATAGTCCCTCTTCTTCAAGGAGCTCACAATCTAATGGTAATAATGATGTAAACAATTATATACAAATAAGATATATACAAGATAAATTGGAGGTCATCTCAAAGTGAAAATACTAAAATTAAGGGAGACCAGGAAAGGCTTCTTGCAAAAGGTGAGATTTTAGGTGGGAACTGAAGAAAAACAGGGAATCCAAATTGTGGAGATGAGAAGAGACAGATTTCAAAATATGGAAGTCAGCCAATAAAAAATGAATACTCAGGGGGCAGGTAGATGGCTCAGCGGATTGAGAGCCAGGCTTAGAAACTGGTTCAAATCTGACTTCAGACACTTCCTTAGCTGTGTTACCCTAGGCAAGTCACTGAACCCCATTGCCTAGCCCTTACCTTCTCCTTTAGAACCAATACACAATATTGATTCTAAGACAGAAGGTAAGGGTTTAAAAAAATGAAGAGAGTCAGAAGATGGAATATCTTGTATGAAGAACAAAAAGGAGGCCAGTGTCACTGTATCCTGTAGAGTAAGTGAAAAGGGGTAAAATATAAAAAGAGTAGAAAATAAGAAGAAAGGGTCACGCTATGGAGGGCTTTATATTTGATTAGCCACTGGAGATTATTAAATAGACAAGTCACAAGGTTAGACCTAGGCATTAAGAACATCATTTTGACAGCTAAAAGGAGGGTAGATTGGAGTAAGGAGAGGCATAAGGTAGAAGACCGGCAAAAGGCTCCTTCAATAGTCGAGGTATGAGATGATGAGAGCCTATACCAGCATGGTGTCAAAGGAGAGAGGGGCAACAAGAAAGGACAGGACTTGGAATTGATAGGATAGGAGAAGAGGGAGATGAGCATGAGGAGTTAAGGAAGACACTTAGCTTGCAAGATTGAGAGACTGGAAGGATTGTGGCACCCTCAATAGTAATAGTAAAATTAGAAAAGGGGAGGGGGGTTGAAGAAAAAGGTAATGAGTCCACATTTGAACATTTTGACTTTAAGATATCTACTGAGGAGAACAGAGTCTCCCAACCCGAGGCCAGTGGGTTCAGTTCAATTCTTGGGAAAATTCTAAAATTAATCATTAAGTAAACATTTAAGAAAGGGAGCCATAAGTACAAAGAATCATTGTAGTTTCAACCAGAATAAAAACTGGTCACTTCTGTCCTAACTTAATTTACTTTTTTGAAAGTATTTCCATACCAGTAGATGAGGGGAACACTATGGATCTAGCTTACTTAGATTTTAGGAAAGCTACTGATAAATATAACATGCATGTGAAGACGAGATAGATATGTGGATAAGACAATAATATAATCTAATGGATTGAAAACCAGTTGAATGATTGGACTCAGCGTAATTGTTAATGGCTTAGTATCAATATGGCAGGGGGCAGCTAGATGGTGCAGTGTAGAGAGTGCCTAATGGGGAGTCAGAAAGACTCATTGTCCTGAGTTCAAATCTAGCCTCAGATGATTTGTGATCCTGGGCGAGTCACTTAACCCTATTTGCTTGAGTTTCTTCATCTATAAAATGAGCTGGAGAAGGAAGTGGCAAACCACTCCAGTATCTTTAGTGAGAAAATCCCAAATAGGTCATGAAGTGTTAGACATGACTGAAATAATTGAACAACAACTTGTCAGGAGCTTTTTTTTTTATCAATGACTTTGATAAAGGCACAGATGATATGCTCACCAAATTTGCAATGGTCTCAAGGTTTAGAAACATAACTAGCACAATAAGATCCAAAAGGATCTTGGTAGGTTAAAGCATTGGAATAAATCTAATAAAATAAAACTTAATGGAAATAAATGTAAAGACTTGAACCTGGATACAAAAAATAACTTCAGAAGTATAAGGTAGAGGAAATGGGCAGACTGTAGTTGATCTATAAAAAACCTGGGTGTTTTAGTGGACTGCAAAAAATGTCAGTAGTGTGATGTGGCAGCCAAAAAAAATTAATGTAATCATGGGCTGGTTTGAGAGGGACAAAACTTCTAGGAATAGGAAGGCAGCATTCCCACAATATTCTCAGACTTGTCAGAACTAATCAGAAGTGTTATGTTCAGTTCTGAGCACCACAGTTTAAGAAAGATATTAATTAGGAGCATCTATAGGAAGACAATCAGGATGATGGAGTACCTTGGATCCATGAAATGAGAACTGGTAGAAGGACCTGGGTATGTGGAGATACAGAATGCCTGTCTTTAAGTATTTGTAGGGCTATCACCATGAGAGAGATTATTAGATTTCCTCTATTTGACCCCAGGGTTAGAGCTAGGCCTGGAGCCAGGAACACCTGAGTTCACATCCAGCCTCAGACACTTAGCTATGTGACCCTGGGCAAGTCACCTTGTTTGTCTCAGTTTCCTCAATGGTAAAATGAACTGGAAAAGACAGTGGCAAAACACTCCTGTATCTCTGCCAAGAAAACTCCAAATGGGGTCACAAAGAGCCAGACACAACTGAAACAACTGAAAAACAACAACAAAATTTGTCCCCAATAGGCAGAACCAGGAATCATAGATGCAAGTGACCAAAAAAAAAGTAAATTTAGGCTTGCTGTTAGGAAAGAACTGCCTAAGAATTGGAGCTGTCCAAAAGTAAAGGGGCCTTCATCAAGATCGTGGGTTCCCTCTCTTTGGAGTTGTTCAGGCAGAGGCTGGATGATTCCTTCTTGTGTGTGATATAATTGGGGGGGGGTCTCCTTTCATGTATGGGTTTTGCTAGGTGACCACTACAGTCCCTTCCAGTTTTCAAATCTACAATGCTGTAATTCTGTCTATACCTAATAGTTCTGCTTATCTCCATAGCAGATCACTTCCTTGATGCTCCTCAGCTGGCTGCCAAGTCCCTTCTATTCTCCATTTCTCTCCTAAACTTCAGCTGAAATATTGGAACAGGTGTAGGCTCTTCCATCTCTCTTTTCTCTTAATCCTTAGAATCTAAAGTTCACCTGCCCTTAGAGAGAATGAAATAGAAAATAAAACCGCACCTAATTTTTCTTGGTAAGAAGCAGGCTCTGTCAGCTCCTCCACAAGTATTTCCTTGGTCTTTGAACAACTTCCTCATAATACAAAGAGTTTCTGTCCTATGCTTCTGTCTGATTTAGGATTAATTAATTAGTCTTAATAATTAATCCTCTTTAACTCTTCTAAATTCCTGATTACCAACTTACACTCACCTCAAATAATTTCAGGAATTGCCTTCTATCAAATTTCAAAGGCTGTCAAACATAGAAGCCACAGTTTTCTTTGTTTGTCATTCCTAGCCTCCTTCTCCCCACATACCCTCAAACTTCCTTTGATCTTCTAAGCAAATGAACTTGGGCCAAAGGACAAAACCATCCTTATAAGCCACAGTCTTGCCTTTGTTAGGTATCTGTGGCTGGCTAAAAACCTCCAAGCTTTGATTCACCCTACAATTCAATGACCAATACTGGTTCTACAGGACAAATGATGTAACAAACTTAATTCATTTCAGTAGAAGTGATGGCCAGGGGAGCTGCAGATGCCAAATATTGCATGTGTTGATGGTCAAGGACTCTGTATTATTTGGTTTTAATTCTCAGTTTCCATTTAGAAATAAGGAATCTTCCTGTTGGGAGTTAAAGGGGAGAAAGGAAGGCTTGTGTTTATTGGAAGATAACTATGATATAAAGAAAAATAGCATCAATAAAACTTTTTTTAAAATACTACCAAAGAAGACATTAAAATAATAATATAACCTGTCTGCCCTAGTATTATTTTTTAAACCCTTACCTTCCATCTTTGAATCAATACCATGTATTGGTTCCAAGGTAGAAGAGTCATGGGATAAACAATTGAGGTTAAGTGACTTGCCCAAGGTCACACAGCTAGAAAGTATCTGAGGACAGACTTGAACCCAAGACCTTCCATCAATGGACCTGGCCCTCTTAGCTACCCCACTTAGTATTCTTCTTGAATACAAGCCCCTTGAGAGTAACAATCGTGCTGATATGTTTTCCTTTGTATAATTCCTGGTTCATCAGCCTACACACATAAGTAGAAAATCACCCAAACTTTCCAATAAATTCTAGAATTATTAAAGTCATTTTAATTTCATGATTTTTTACTGGTTTGTAGCCCTAGGTCTTGTGTCTTAAGGAAAGCATGGTGTGCTACCAATCATCTTTAAACAACTCTAAATACATTCTTCCTAAAAATAACTTTTTGATAATGATAATGATTCTTCTTAATGCCTCCTAAGTTCACTTTTCCATTAGCTATCCAGCTTGTCATCATTTTCTCCTTATATTTTTACTCCTTCACTCAGATCTCCCTTCCTTTCCTTCCGCTGCTCCAGAGGGCTCTCTCTCTAACTCTCCTTTTCCTTTAAATTGTGGCAACGACCAAATGGAAATGGAAATGGCCAATCAGTAGAAATAGCCTGAAATAAAAGTTGGATGTTGGTTTTTTTAAGCACTCAAATCTCTTCAGTTACAAGAATAGCTTCTGAATCTGACAAACCTCTGTTGGAATTTTATTTTAAGGATCTGTACAATTTCATCCAGGGAAACAGTGACCTATAACAATAATGATTAAAATGGAAGATTGGAGTTGGAAGAAAACAGCATTGGGCTCTGGATAGCAAAAGGAGGAAGGACAAACCACCATGAGCAAGAATGTTATTCAATACTTCCTAACTGTGTGACCCTGGGCAAGCCACTTAGCCCCCCGATTGCCTTGTGGGTGGTTTTTTATCTTAGAATAGATGCTAAGAGAGAAGTAAAGTTTTTTTAAAATGTCATTCAAGAGAGTCCTCTGGATAAAAACGTCTTTCCTTGTCTGTTTCTTCCCAGAAAGAAAATGGAGAGATGCACAAAGGCTCTTCTTGACCTAAGCAGGGGGAAAAGAGGCAGCCAGGCTTAAAGAAGCACCTTCACCTAACATGGATAATTTCCATTATAAGCAATTGAAAAACAGACACACACCCCCTAGGATGGTACCATAACTGGCATGGAGACTTCAGGATGTCAAAGTTGGAAGGAGTCTTAGAAGTCATAGAGTCATCAATCTAGAACTAAAAAAGAATCAACTACTATTCAGTACGTGGCATATTGTCAAGTCAAATGGGATATTGATAGGTTAATAGACACTACTGAGGGGCAATTTTAATTAATCATTAAAATGGGATATTCAGAAACACAAGGATAATTCGCTAATTCTCTCATCATTCTAAGACCTTAGAAGACATTGAGTCTGAACTCTTCATACTATGGATAAGGAAACTGAGGCTCAGAGACTTGCTTGAAGACACATGGGCATTTAGTAGCATAAGCAGCACTGAAGCCCCTCTAACTCCAAGTCTAAAGTCTAAACACTAATCCAACCCCCCATCCCATGTGTATAGAAGAGAAATCTCTGACCTCCCAGAATGGAGCACATGGCCAACAGTGCATGTCGCCATTGCCATCCAGTATGTTAATGACAGAGACGAGACTTTATAAATAATTGGCAGCCTGAAAATAATAAAAATTTAAGAAATTTGGCAGTCTCACTGGCCATTAATCTCCTCATCCCTACCACTCTGCAATCCAGTCAAACTGATCTTCTCTCTGTTCCATGTTCACAACACTCCATTGTACTGCTTGTCCCCTATTCCTGGAATGTACTCCTTCTTGCCTCTGCCTTACCAAGTCCCTCTTTTCTGTTAAAATGCTTGACTTCTAGACACCATCTTCTGCATGAAGTGGAACAGCCAGGAGGCCAGTGTCACTGGATCAAAGAAAACATGTTGGAGAGTAAGTGGTAAGAAGAATGGAAAAGAAGGAGGAGGTAACCAGATTAAGAAGGGCTTTGAAAGACAAACAGAGGGTTTTATATATGATCCTGGAGGTGAGGGGGAGCCTCTGGAGTTTATTGAGTAGGGAGGCGATAAGAGTCAACCCTGTGCTTTAGGAAAATCAATTTGACAGCTGAGTGGAAGATAGAATAGAGTGGGGAGAGATTTGGGGCAGGAAAACACACCCACAAACTATTTCAATAGTCCATGCTTGAGGTAATGAGGGACCACACCAGAATGGTAGCAGCATCAGAGGAGAGAGGGGAGAGATTTCAAGAGATGCCACAGAGGTATAATGGACAGACCATGGCAACAGATTTGATTTGAGGGGTAAGAGATGCTGAGGAGCAGAGCATGACATAGGTTGAAGGCCTGGGTGACTGGGAAGATGATGTTCCTCCTATAGTAGTAAGGAAAGCAGAAATGGAGGAGGGATTGGGGGAAAAGATATAAATGTTCAATTTGGGACATGTTGAGTTTAAAATGTCTACTGGACATCCAATCTGAGATGTCTGAAAGGAAGTAGTAGATGAGAGACTAGAAGTCAAGCAGAGGGACTGGGGCAGGATAGATAGATTTGAGAATCACTAGCATAGACATGGTAATTAAATACATGGAAGCCGGGATAGAGAGAAAGAAGCCGGGAGAAACAGAGAGAAAGAGAGGAAGAGAGACAGAGAGAGACAGAGAGAGACAGAGAGAGAGAGAGAGAGAGAGAGAGAGAGAGAGAGAGAGAGAGAGAGAGAGACAGTGGAGGAGAGAGTGAGAGAGAGATAATATGTAGATGGATGGATGATAGACAGTTATCAATATACACACATATGACACATAATATATACATATATACTTGTGTGTATATATACACATATATAACTATATTTATATGTATTGCATAATACATGCAAATGTATATATGTAATGAAAAAGACAAATATCTACAAATTATATATGGTACAGATATATAAACATGTATATGTATGTGTATTATATATAAGTTTATATATAAATTATAGATTATGACATATTAATATATGTGGAAATATTTTATATTCTATAAATATGTCTGTAAATTTATGATATAATTTATTATAAATATATTTTATATAAATGCATACAAATAAATAATTATATATTAATACAAAATTATATGTTACATGTACACATACATATATATGTAACATAAGGATGTATGTATAAATTATATGGTATATTTTATATTATATTATGCATTTATATATAAATTCATATAATTTATCTTATAAATCACAAATATATAATTATTTCTTTATATGAAATTATATATGATACATATATACTTATACATATGTGTATATATGTACATATATATCATATATAAGTTTAGGAGTATTTGTCTTTACTAAGCCCCTTGCAAGTGGGTAGTATTTCATTTTTTGAACTTTTAAAATAGCTCCTGGCAATGGTAGGCATCTAATAGAGTCTTTGTGATTAAATTATAAATGTTTTAAATAAACCATTTCATTAATAAAACCCTTTGTTAAAGTCAGAGTACAATACCTCATTATGGTAGTACAAATGTGCCCTTGGGTTCTCAAAAGCTATGCCAGGGAAGCACAAGAATTTTGTGCCCCTTAAAGCACAACAGAAATATGAATTATTATTGTTGTCGTTGCTATTATAATTAGCAAAGTATCAAATGACTTCAAGAAGAGACCCAATGACAGACTACATGTCTACTCTCTGAGGATCAGCCCACTCTATGGGGAGCAGCCCGTCACCAGGGGATTGCCTGCTAAATGATCAATTATTATGGTCACAGGGTCACAGTCACTCACAGAACCATCAACTAAGATATGGAGAAGTTGTCACTTGTATCAAGTGAAAGGGCTACCTGTATCAATAAACATGTTCTTCATTCTTCAAAAAGGATCGGTGACTTACATATGAATTGAATTTAAGGGAGGCAGAGTTGAACAAAGTCATCTGCCTCAATCTCTCCTCTCTAGTCATCAAAGTCCAGTGGCAAGACAAAAATCAAAATGATTGACCACAGCCCAGGATGTGGTGGATGACTTCGGCATCTTCAAAGTCTGACCAAGCTCTAAGGGCTCCACAGCACCTGCTTCAGCCACTTTCATGACCACTGGAATAAATGCCCATTCCACCAGGAGAAGACTTGAGGTAGATACCCACCCAACTCTCCAATAGGTTCGAGACCTTTCTAGATTACCTTCAACCTGGTTTCACCCCTCTGCCCAGATGATTTTAGCAGAGTGTGGCCACTCACGTACTGTAGCTTCTTACCAAAGGGGGACACCAAAGGGGGATTAAGCAGTCCTGAAAAGGGCTTTGTGAGTCCTCAGACCTGAGATGCTAGTCCTCCTAGAATACCTCCTGGAATACCCCTATCATTAAACATAAAGATTTTTAAATGCTTTATTTGCACTTGTGAATAATCATATGATATCACTGCCAATCATGCATCATCATATAAGAATAAGTCATTTGATGACAGCTCGCCTCAATCCACCTGAAGTCCACTTTGTCAACGATGGCTCCCATTTAAGGACAAGAGTGAAACATGGAAGCTGTCTAGACAGCAAGTGGAAAAAATCTTGCTCTTGATTCTTCAACTTTTTTACAGGTAATCCACATGGTAAAACACCTTCTGTGTGGGCACCACATTGACACCAGCAGGGCAAAGCCAACTTCCAACTGCAGCAGAACTTGGATGAAGATAAGGAGGATTCTTTTCCACAAGATCCGGGCCAGCCCCTCACAACTCAAGGACTTCATCGTGTCTCTGCTGCATCTCCTTTAGTGACTGCTGCAGCCAAATAGCTCACCACACCCAGCAACAGGAATCTCCTTGACAAGTGTTTCTCATATGACCCTGATCCATTTACAGGGCATTACACAGAGCTGAGAATGCCTTCCCCATGAACATCATGTCTGAAAGGCCAGAGTCTCCCTTCCAAATCCAAAGCACATTACTGTTAGTGCTGCTGTTCTCTTTTACAAGTGCAAAGTGCTTTATAATTATTTCATGAGTGGCTTGTCATTTGTGGAAAAATTCATGTTTATGGCATTGTCTGAGGAACAGAGATGATTGGAAGAAACATTCTGGAATCCTAACAGTCCTGGGTCATTCCCCATAAGACAAAAACATCATCCTCATCCTCATAAATAATTTGACATCTATATAGAACTTTTAGATTTGCAAAGCAAGTTACATGTTACCTGATTTGATCCTCATAGCAACCCTAGAAGGTGGGTGCTATTATTATCCACATTTTGTAGATGAGGAAACTGAGGCAGACAACAGTTAAGTGATTTTCCCAGAGTCATGCAGTTAGTAAAGATCTGAGGCAGGATTTGAACTCAGGTCTTTCTCATTCCAAGTCTGATACTAGCCCTATACAACCAACCTGCCTAATGATCCCCCAACAAATTCAAACTTACATTAAAATTGACCTTGTGAATAATATGATACATGGCATAAGCTATATATATATGGAATCGGGAAGACCCAACTTCAAATCCTTTCTTCCTCAGATGCCTACTAGCTGAATAATAATTACTTTTCAAGAGAGGAGCTAAGACAGATCTGAGATAATCCTGAAAGACATGATGGGCAATGCTGTCCACCTCCAGACAAAGAGCTGTTGAAGTCGTCTTTTACATCAGTGTATTTTTGGTTTTCTTTTGGTGCTTTATGTTTAGGTATGAGTTTATTCTTACAACAATGACCAATATGGAAGTGTGTTTTGCATGACAATGAAAAAATGGGGGAAAAAAAGAAAGGAATTAAGATGACTGAAATTATGTTAATTGTTATTATCTCAACCTAAAACAGGGCTACTTTCCACCTGCAGCAAACAGGGAAAATGTTTTTTATCTTGACTCTCAAAAGAACATGGTACCCCTGGACTGTCAATATGAGATATATAAAAAATAGATAGATGTCATTCCAGCCCAATGCATCTCTTGAAGACAGGAGAACAAAGGAGATGGCCAAGTCGTGATCATCCAGATTCTGCTTTCCATCAATTTGGAAGTTGAAGTTTTTCTTAGAAATGTGGAATGGGGCATTTCAATCTATCTATATTCAGATTACACATACTGGGTTCCTGTGGCTCACTTCAAACTCCTACAGCTGCCTAAGAGAGGTGCAATTTTGTTGTTGAGTCATTTCAGTCATGCCTGACTGGGTTTCATTTGGGCTTTTCTTGGCAAAGATACTGGCATGGTTTGCCATTTCCTTCTCCAGCTCATTTAACAGATAAGGAAACTGAGGCTAACAGAGTTGAGTTTCTTGCCCAGAGTCACAAAGCTAATAAGTATCAAACACCACATTTGAACTCAAGATCTTCCTGACTCCAGGCCTGGTGCTCTATCCACTGTGCCACCTCAATACCCCAAGAGAAGTACAAACAAAAGACTTACTGAGATTCCAGAAGATCATTCCTAACTGGAGGGATCAGGGGTAGCTTCCAATAGGAGGCAGAATTGGGGTTGGGCTTTAAAGAACAGACCAAAATTTAGCAGCCAGGGAAGAATGCAGAACCTTAGAATCAGAAGGAATAGCACAATCAGGAAGAGGAGGGTTAGAAAAGTGCATAAAGGTATGGCAAGGGACTAGTTGGTAAGGGTTGACTGGAAGAATAGAACAGAATGAAGGAACAGGAATAGTATGAGAACATGCTGGAAAGGTGGGGTGGCTCCAAAATGAATAGGTCCTTGAATGCCAAGCAAATATTCTATTTTATGCTACAATATTCATGCCTTCATTTTATCTCCCCTACTAGAGTGTAAGAATCATGAGGGCAGAGATAGTATCTCACTTGCCTTTATGTTTCCCACCATGCCCAGTCTAGAAGGTCCTGCAAATGGCGGGTACTCAGTAAATATCGACTGAATGAATGAATGAGCAAATTAATGAGAAAAATAATGGTTTTGCAGATTTGTGCCAGAAGAATGGGCCCTCCCAGTAACAAGGCAATCAGACCTCAATTCTCTTAATTATCTCAATATATAATAGCTTGACAACATTTTGGATCATGCTCCTGAAACAATTTTTTTGGCCTAAACAAATCATTAGTCCCCAGCATGCTCCCAAGTCAGCTTTCTTGAATTTGTGAATTTGGAGTGAATAAATGAATTTGGAGCCCAAAATTCATTTTAATGCTAACAAATCAATAATAATAATAATACCTGATTTTTACATACCCCTTTAAGGTTTGAAAAGCATTTTACAAACACTCATTTGACCTTCCCAAATATCCTGTAGATGAAGCTATTGGGTAATAGTGAGGCAATCTAGGGTGGTAGATGGAGAACTTGCCTTAAAGTCAGAGAGATTTGGGTAGGAACTCTCTCTCCCTCTTATTTATATCCCTGGTGCTTAGCATAGTGCCTGGCTTATAGTACATGCTTAATAAAAATTGAAAATTGAAATAGAAAAGATTCTTCACTAGAAGCTCTCACTAGATGAGGTGCTATTATCTTTACATTTTATTGATGAAAAAACTGAAATAGAAATTAACCCCATTTGCCTAGCCCTTCCCCTTCTGTCTTAGAGTTGTTACTAAGATGGAAAGTAAGGGTATCAAAAAAATAATTTTTTTTAATTTTAAAAAAGTATATTGGAGGCAGCTGGTAGCTCAGTGGATTGAGAGCCAACCCTAGAGACGGAAGGTCCTAGGTTCAAATTTGGCCTCATACACTTCCCAGCTATGTGACCCTGGGCAAGTCACTTGACCCCCATTGCCTAACCCTTACCACTCTTCTGCCTTGGAGCCAATACACTATTTGACTCCAAGACGAAGGTAAGGGTTTTTAATTAATTAATTAACCAATCAATCAATCAATTAATGAATAAATAAATGAATGAATGAATAAGCAAATAAATGGGTGGGTGGGCAAATAAATAAATAAATGGAAGTTTTAAAAAATTTTATAAAATAAAAGTATACTATAAGAGATGGCTCTTTGAGAGGGGGAAAGCAGAGCTACAAGGGGAAATCTAGGCAATCTAATAACAAAAACAATCTAAAAAACAAAAAAAAATCAATAGAAATGAGTGGTCTGCGGTGGGATTGGAACCTGGACCTTCTAATCCAGGTCTCTACCCACTCTACCAGAGCAGAGTAAGCAACAGATCAATTTATTGTTGTAAATAATAAAAATAATAATAATACTTCATTGGTGTGTGTTCCACACACACAGACACATGTATGTATTATGTATATATATATATATATATATATATATATATATATATGCAACCCTCGATATCTCAGCAGACAGTTTCCAGGAGGTCTTTTAGCCAAAACAATTCGGTCCTCGTGACCTTGTGAGCCTCCCCCAACTTAACTCCAGTCCTCAGTTTAACAGCCCATCCATCACCAGGACCTTCCTAAGCTTGTCCGCTGCTTCTAGAATACCAAGTCTCTGGTATGATAAAGCATCTGGAAAAGACTTACATGAAGAAAAACAATGAATTCCAAAGCCTCAAAGAACCGACTTGTTATTAGCTCCTGGTTTCCATTGTCTGTGCCCCCTGCTTGCCTGCCAGTGATTTTCCTTAGTACAGATCTAAGCATGTCTTTCCTCAACCTGGTCCAATCTATCTTTTCAGCCTCACTGGATATTACTCTCCTTCCCACACCCTGTTGTCCAGTCAAACTGGCTTTCTCTCTGTCACACAGGGTGCTCCATCTTCTGGCCAGCCTCATCTGGATAACTGCCCTGATTATTGCTTTGCGACTGACTTCCATAAGGAGGTTTGCTCGACTTACGTTGTCATGTGCACTTGATAGAAGGGGAATTTCTCCATGCCTTTGCCCAGGCTGTGCCCCATACCTGGAATGCACTCTCTCTTCATTTCCACCTCTAAGAATCTCTCTCTTCCTTCCAGATGCAGCTCAAAAATTACTTTCTTCACAAAGCCTTACCTAATTCTCCTAACTTCAAAGTGCTTTATCTCCCTAACTATATCATCTTTAATTATATTATAATGTAATATAATAATAAAATAATCATCAATAATTTAATTGAGTAGTTTAGTGGATAAAGGACTAGACATGGAGTCAGGAAGAACTGGGTTCGAATCCTGCTTCATTCACTTGATTGCTGTGTGACCTTAGGCAAGTCTCTTAAACTTTCTCTTCCTCAGTTTCCTTCTCTGGAAAAAATGAGGATAGCAATCCTTCCATCTTGGAATCAATACTGTGTATTGGTTCCAAGGCAGAAGAGTGGTAAGGGCTAGGTAATGGAGGGTTAAGTGACTTGCCCAGGATCACACAGCTAGGAAGTGTCTGAGGTTACATTTGAACCCAGGACCTCCCAACTCTGGACCTGGCTTTCAATCCACTGAGCTACCTCGCTGCCCCCAAGTGAGGCCCTTAAGAAGAGAACTTGACTCATTTTTATCTTTGTAGCTCAGCATCTAATACAGGGTCTCAAACACAGTAGATCTGACCGATTGACTGATTTGTCTCAATTAATAAAGCTGAGTATATTTTGAGCAGAACTGTAACTAATTTTTCCATCTGAGGCAAAAAACATTCAGCCAAAGCAAGTGGGGAGAAGTGCTGGGAAGGCTTTGTCTATGGTGACAGAGAAAACAGAACAGTCACAGGCATCATGTCTCTAGGAGAGGGAGCAATCTGGCCTCGATGACCAAAAGATGGAAAGGGCAATTTGAGAGGGGTCTAGGAAAAGACCACCGCGACAATGGGACCTCTGAGCTGACAGTTGCCAAGGCTAGTAGAAGACCAAAAAGTGAATGCAGAAGAGAAATTCTCCCCTCTCCACTCAGACAGAAAGTGCCCCCCCCTTTGGATTTTGACACCCTGGGGCCAAGTCTCATCCATTCTAGGTTAATCATGGCTCCCAGATCTATAAGTGGTGGGTATTCCACAATTCTGTTCCTCTCCTAAAATACTGAAATGTCAGAAAGACACTTCACCTACTCAAGGTGTATTTTTCATAGCATTGTATGGAAATACCTACCCAGTGCAACAGAAGTTCCCCAAAGGTCCAAAAAAAAAAACAGGGAGCTTCTTTTTCACACAAAAGGTAAAGTAGAAAGAAAAGGATGCCACTGTGTCACAACCTGCTTGGGGTCTCCTCCCTAGGCCCCAGGCAAGCAGGGAAACCCTCAGCTTACCACCTGGTACAAAAGCAGAAAACAAGACCTACCTGGAAGAAGAGGGTTCCCTGCGGCCCAGGGCACACTCCCCACTTCCACTGCTCTCCCAGCCCTGGGGTCATCCGGCACCCACCTCTCAGATTTGCCTGGACAAGACCCAAGAGTTTTCATCAAAAGCTTGGAATGCAAATAAACCTTCCCTAGGCAAAGACTAGCATCTAATCCCTATCCTGAAATAGCTGGCACTCCTTGGACAACAGGGGCATGTGAGTTTAATTTTTGCAAAGCATTCATCAGTTAGGGGCAAAATTAGGATGGGTAGGGCTAAGGAGAGTGTCTTCCTCCGGAAGAGAGAGAAAACACAGCTGGGAAAGGGGCAGCTAACACCCCAAATGGTGGCCTCTTCATCCTCCAACTGGCTCCATTTTTGGCTGCGTCAGATATGAAACTAATTGTTCCAACAAGATTACACAAGTCTGGAATTTGGGGGTAGTGAGAAGGAAGAGATAAAAAACTCAAGCAAGGGAAATTTCTTTCCCCAGAGAATCCAACTTAATTCAACACATAAGAAATGCTTTAGTTCCTAGGAGCTCTAAGAAGCTTCTGGGCTGAAGGCATCCTAGGGGACATCTGTTTGACTGGTGCAACATAAGAATTAGAGTGGTAACAAACCTGGAGGCATTATCTTTGCTTTTTTCTCATAAAAAGAAACAAAAAATTCCCTTATATTATTGTTCCCTTAGGTTGGGATCACCAGTGTGGTGTAAGGGAAAGAGTGCTAGATATGAAGTCAGAAAAGTATCCCATTTGCTACCTTTTCCTTGAGGACAGGAACTATCTTTTGTCTCTTTTTGTATCGCCAATCCTTAGTGTGGTGCCTGGCACATAGTAGGTACTTAAGAAATGTTGATTGGCCAAATGACTGACTTTGGACAAGTCCCTCAATCTCTCTAGACCTCAAATTCTTCTTTTCCTCCATAAAATAGATCAGATGGCATCCAAGATCCCCTCGAACTCTAAATCTATATTTTATGATTCCTGTGCTAATAAACTCAAATAGTCAGAGTGTAAATGACCTACCCCAGTGATTCCCAAAGTGGGCACCACCACTCCCTTGTGGGTGCTGCAGTGATCCAGGGAGGCGGTGATGGCCACAGGTGCATTTGGGGGAGGTGAATAATTGTAGGGGGAGGTGATAGTATGTGACAGGGGGCGCTAAGTAATATTTTTTTTAAACCCTTGTACTTCGGTGTATTGTCTCATAGGTGGAAGAGTGGTAAGGGTGGGCAATGGGGGTCAAGTGACTTGCCCAGGGTCACACAGCTGGGAAGTGGCTGAGGCCGGGTTTGAACCCAGGACCTCCTGTCTCTAGGCCTGACTCTCACTCCACTGAGCTACCCAGCTGCCCCAGTAATATTTTTTCTGGAAAGGGGGCAGTAGGCCAAAAAAGTTTAGGAACCACTGACTTACCCTCAAAATCAAACAGCCAGAGTGCCAAGGACTTCATAACAAGATATGTAGAGGTCCAAAAATAAGACATTATTCTGTGCCTCAATTTCCCCTTCTACAATCAAAGAGGCAGTGTGGTGTAGTGGAAAGAGCATTGTATTTGGAGCCCATAGACATGGGTTCTAGTCTATCCTGACACTAATTTGCATTGTAACCTCTGACCATGGTTTCTTCATGAAGGATTTGGACCAGATAGCATGGAACGTCCCTTCCAGCTCTAAAACTAGGGACCAGTGAAAAGATTTGTCCCTCTTAGTTTCATATTATTTGACTCTAATGGGGAGGGGGGAGCAAGATTCTAGCCCCGTGCCTGGGCAAAGGAATACAATATGCCCAGAGGAGCAGGTCATAGTTGGGAAACACAGAAGTCTAAGCATGTGAAAGATTCCAAATGTCTGAAAATTGTAGATTGGTTGGAGGCAGGATGAGGGTGATGACAGTGGTGATGGCCACGGTGATAGTGATGGTGTGCATATACAGCTTCTCATTTGACTGTCCTGATGGCAAGTGTTTCAATGCATTATTGTCTCCCATTAACACATTTTAAGAATCTTAATACCTTATAGCTGAATTACAGCTTCAAAAAGAACTTTCCAGGAAAGCCTCACAGAACCAGCCTGGGTTCATACTTCCAATTCCCTTTTTCAAAATTCCATTTCATGGAGGAACTTGCCTAGACTACAGATACTGAGTGAGGGCTCCTGCAAATAAATCTAAGAATTGTTCCATTTTCATATAATCTTAATCATCATCTAGTCTAAATTTGCCCCCCTCCCATGCAGGAAGCCTTTCTACAACACCCCTGAAAGACAGTCCATCTAGTCTGAATATCTCTGAAAATGAGGAGATCATTACTTCACAAGGCAGCATGTTTCATTTCTGGGCAGCACTAATTGTTAGAAACCTTCCCACTCCCCCCTGCCCCATATATTGATCCAAAGTTGATCTCCCTGTGACATCTACCATAATGAGTTTACTTCCCTTTGGAGCAACCCCTCACCATCCTGATTGCCTTCCTTTGGGTGTGTGACACTTTGTCAATACC
>NC_058133.1:465782257-465798635 GCF_016433145.1 Gracilinanus agilis
TATATATATATATATATTACATACACACACACTTACTTGAGTTTTGAAAAAAAGAATCAGGTAGAAAAGAAGCATATTTCTAAAATGTCATCTATTACAACTCGGACTACCAAAAATATATTCACTTGTTCCACTGAAATTAGTTGAATTCCAAAAAGGAAAAATATTATATAAATTTTTAAATAGCCAAAGTTTTTTCTTTATTTGAGGAAATAACAATTGTCTCGCTAAAGGAGCAAAGAGAATTCTCTTCAATGTGGTAAAAAGAGTAATGGACTTGGAATCAAAAAGAATTAGATTCAGCTTCTTAATTATGTCTTTTACTAGCTATGGGACCTTGACCACATTACTTCACAACTTTATACCTGTTTCTTTATCTCTTAAATGAAAGACTAAGAGTTCTTCTATAGTTTTAAGAATCTATGAATCCATGATCTTGCAGGAGTAAAGTATTTTTTAAACCCTTACCTTCCAACTAAAAATTAATACTGTGTTATTGGTTTCAAGGCAGAAGAGCAGTAAGGGTTAGGCAATAGGGGTTAAGTGACTTGCCTGGGGTCACACAACTAGGAAGTGTCTGAACTCTGGTCCTCCTGTCTCCAAATCTGGCAATCTATCTACTAAGCCCCTAGCTGCCCCATTGGGTAAAATATTAATAAACAAGTCTGAATTCTCAGTATACCCAATGACTTTTGTTGTTGTTTAGTCATTTTCAGTCATGTCCAATTCTTCATGACCCCTTTTGGACTTTTAAGAGCAAAGACAATGGAATGGTTTACTATTTCCTTATCTAGCTCATTTCGTAGATGAGGAAACTGAGGTAAACAGGGTTAAGTAACTTGCTCAGGGTTATACAGCTAGTTTCTGAAGCCAGATTAGAACTCAGGAAGATAAGTCTTTCTGACTCCGCAGTCTGTTCACTATGCTACCTAGCCCACGTGTGATATTGTGATCACAATGTGATGGGACCATTTAAACTGGTAAATATATATATATATATATATATATACATATATATATATATATATATCAGATCTCAGTTATCCACAGTTAAGTATCTGTGGATATTTAGAAAGCCCTGTTAAAGTTTGGGACAACATAAAGAAGACTAGAGAGGTCAAAGTGATGTTTTTATCATTGCTACCATTCAATTGGGATACAGAAAGAAATTCTGATGTGGAAAGTGAACAGTAAGCAAATAAGATTGTATCAGAGAATGGGATTTAGATTTCTGAACCATTACTAAAAATATAGGCTCCTAGACGGGGGTGGAGAAGACTTAACAAAAAACTGTAACAAAGTATTTGAATAATGACCATTTGATTAAAGATCAAAGGAATGAGAAAAAGAAGTGATTTTTCAAAGACATCTTGACAGGAAAAAAAGAGGTTTTCAAAATAAATTATAATTCAGGCAAGAAGGCATGCTATAGTAGTGATATGGGATTGCAATTACCTGACAACTACTAGAATGTGCTCTCTGTCAAAAGTACAGCAGATAATTTCATATTTTATAGTCATTTGACTTGATCCTTCAAAAATGTGGAGGAATCAATAATTTCTTAATTCAAATTTTGTGGAAATGTAGTTTGGGGGACAACAAATGTTTTCTTTAGATAAGTGTTCTATTATCTCACCGTTAGGAAGAGATAGCCACTGACAGATGACAAAAACATTAGTAAATAAACTTAATGGAAATTTTGTGCGCCTATGAACATTTGTGAGTGGAAAGTTGGAAATCCATTTAGAATGAAAGCTTTAAAAATGTTCTTTATGCTGTCAAAATTTCTTCATCAAAACAAATTAAATATTGGAAGACAAATTCCAATGATTTTGGGCAAGGGATAATGGGGAAGATTTCATATTTTATTCAGAGGACTAGCAAATGTTTAAATATAAATACATAGAGATGTATAGTTGTTTTAAAAACCCACAAACCTTGTGCTCCTTATCACGTACTTCTTTTATGTGTTCTTTTTCAAGTTGTTGAATTTTTTCATATGCTTCCTTTACTTTAAAAACAAAATAATATCTACTCAAGTTATAAAATTAAAGTATACTTCAAAGACAAAGTATTTGGATAGTTTCCCATTCGAATATCAATGTTTAGAGTTCACAAGTTCTGCTTTACATGCACACATATTTTGGTTTTATGTTAAATGCCAGAAATTCACAGTCAACTAAAATGATTACTGTCACTTTGAATAACTGCTTACATTGACATAGTGCTTTAAGATTTGTAAACCTTCCCTGGTCAGTAATGACCTTCCCTACCTTGCATCTTACACTGAGCTTTGCTGGCATGTCTTGTAATACTTGTCATGTGCAAAATTATGTTATATACTATAAAAATGGAAATATTTATATTATTAAATATCACAATAAATGCTTGTTGAATTAAAAATTAAAATAAAAATACTTTAGAAATTGTTATAATTAACTTGCTAGCACATATTTTGTAAAATACATTTTATTACTTTCATCCCTTTTTCAAGCAGAACAGCATAACTATTTCTGCCATAAAACTAGAATGCCTTATTTGACTACGCAGTAATCAGAAACAATAATCAGAAAAATATGTTTTAATTTAGTAAGAAGTATGTCACAATACAAGTCAATAAAATTTCAAAACTTTAAGGTAAAATAATTTATTGATAGTATCAAATGATAATGTGTAACCTCTAAATTCATAGCCAAATTACATATCATATTTCATATCTCCTTTTGTGGAAAATTGCTACAAGAAAATCACTATAAATACTTTAAAAGATCCTTACACTTAAAATGCATTTCCTGTCTGCAACTTTCAGCTCCTAGTCGAAGTTCTTCAAAAGCTTGTACCATTTTCTGCAATATAAAATATAACTTTTAAAGATTATACTTGGAATCTTGAAATATGACAGCTTGCAGGAAAAATGACCTAAATTTAAACATAAAAGCAGGAAATATTCAAATAAGCATAACCTGATTTTAATAATAATTACATAAATAAAATGTTGGAAGCCTTTAAGACATGTGGCAAACAATTTTTAAAAAAACATATTTGAACCAGCTGCTATTGGTGGTACTACCACAAGGTACTTTTGCAAAATAAAAAGTAAATACATTCTCTCTTTGGTGTTTCCCTTTCTTTAAAAAAAACAAAACAAAACAACAAAAAAAAAAACTTCACTTTATCTTACAGTAGATTTCATCCTCTTTCTCTTCTTTCCTTCTTGCTAAAATCCTTGGAAAAAAAAAACATTTATATTCAGTGTTCCTTTTACTTCCTTCTAAACCCTCTATAAGCTGCCTCCCAATTTCATCATTCAATTGAAACTGGTCTCTCCAAAGTCAACAATGATATGGAAAGTGCCAAATCTAATAGCCTTTTCTCAATTCTCATCTATCTTGACCTCCTAGAAGAAAGTGGCAATGTTTATCACTTTCTCCTCCAGGGCATTCTATCCTGTCTAGATTTTCATTGCACTGCTTTCTCCTGGTTTTCCTACTACCTGCCTATGATAAGTATTTCTCAGTATACTTTTTTGGTTCTTCATATCACAAACCAAAATGGTAGGTGTCCTCCAATCCTCTCTTCTGAACCCTCTTCTCATTTCTTTCTTTACCTTCTCACTTGATAATCTTACCAGTTCCCATGAGTTTAACTGTAATCTTTGTGCAGATTCTTCCCAGATCTATATTCAGCTCTACTCTTTCTGATGTTACCTACCTAGTCCCACAACACCAACCAACTTTTGAACTTTTGGATGTCCCAGAAAGAACTCATACTCAACAGGTACAAAAGAAAATTCAATTTCTTTCTTACCCAAAGCTTCTTCCTCTCTTCTGTTTTACTTTTGGGGGGCACTATCATCCTCCCAGTCACCTTAGTTTGAAACTTTTGTGTCATTATCAACTCCTTATTCTCACTCCCACATGTTTAATCGATTGCCAAATCTTGTCATTTTTAACTTCACATTTCTAGTATATGTTCCTTTCTATACATTCACATAATTACTGTCTTAGTTCAGGTTTACTCACCTTTCACCAGGAAAATAAACTTTTAATGAATCCCTGCCTCAAGTCTCTTCCATTCCAATTCATCCTTCACAAAGCTGATAAAGTTATTTTCCACAACAGCAGATCTGACCATGTCACTTTCTTCCCCCAACCCCAAATGCTCAGTAACCTCCAAGGACTCCCTATTGCCTATAGGATTATATATAAAGTACTCTGCCGGTTATTTAAAGATCTATATAGGGGCAGCTCTGTGGTTCAGTGGATAGAGAGCCAAGCCTGGAAACAGGCAGTTCTGTGTTCAAATCTGGCCTGAGACACTTCCTAGCTATATGACCCTCTCGGCAAGTCACTTAAACCAAATTACCTAGTCCTTACTGATCTTCTGCCTTGGAACCAATTCTTAAAATTAATTCTAAAACAGAAGAAAGAATTTTTAAAAAGATCTCTACAATCTGGCTCCTCCCTGTCTCTCTAGCTTTCATACACTTTATTCTTTTCTAGGCACATAAGTTTGTAATAAATGCAAACCGATTACTTGATTCCACCTTATTCTCCTTCACCATTAAATGTCTAGTATCCTCATGAAATCAGATAAACATTTTTCTCTTTGTCTTTTAAAGCCCTTCATATCCTGGTTTAAGTCTACTTTTTATGTTACTTCCCTTCTATTCTACAATTCAGCTATGCTGGCCTTCTTGCTCTTTCTCACACAATACTCCATTTACCATCCTTGTATCTTTGGCATTGACTGTTCTTCAAATCTATAATGCACTCCCTCCTCACCACCATCTCTTAGACTACACCTAGTTTCCTTCAGGTTCCACTAAAGCAAGCACCTTCAACATGAAACCTTTTCTAATCTCTCCATACACTTGTACTTTTCCATGCCCCCCATATTTTACATATTTTATATGTACTTATTTATGAATATGCTATCTCACCCTCCCACTCCAGACTCTAATTTCCTTGAAGGCAGGAACTGTTTCATTTTTTACTTTGTAGCTCCAATTCACAGCATAGAAGAAGCACTTAATAGCTATTAAACTTGTTGACTGATGAATTGATATTTTAAAAACCATAGAGTTTTTTAAAAATCAAATTTACCATCAAAATTATTTTAATAAAGAACTAAGTTTAAATGGATAATTGTCTATATCTTCCTGAAAACCATTTTATTTTGTATTAGAAAAAGCTCTGTTCACTTTTAAATTTAAAATCCTTGAGTTTTTCTATCCCTTACCTCAAGATTATTATTTAGGCCTGCATATAGTTGTCTTGTTTCTTCCCTTTCATATTCATCTATTGGTAATATAAAAAATTAAATTTTAAAAAATGAATACAAATGTAGCAAGAATAAAGACAAACAGAACATATTAAAATGTTAAACTGAGTCAGATCAATAGGTGAACTAACTATGCTATCTAGTATTCTATCTGTAATGTAGTAAAAGGGTCATTTTTGGACAAGTACCTTCACTCTTCATGATATCAGTCTAAAATTTTTTAATACCCCAAATGACCAAAATTATAGGCACAGATCTAACACTGCATGACCTTAAGCATAGTATTTTAGCTTTTGTGCTTATTTTCTCAACTGAGAAAGAAAGAATTGGTCAATGATAACCTTTCAGCAGTACTAATATTCTTTACTTCTTAGCTTTACTTAAACATTCAATTCAACATTTACTACTAAAAATAAATTCATGATAGGCACTGTGCCAGTTGCTTTTTCCTTTAATATAATCTGTTATGTAACTATTATCCATATTTTCCAATTTATCCAAACTTGACTGCATTTTGGTTAGTACCTAAATGACCTCTTGAGGTTTGGAATCCAGAATATAAAATGGTTTATCTATTTATCTTGAAAATATATCTTTCAAATTTGAAGAAGTGGCTCTTAGTTCTACTTTACAGGGAATTGGCAAACAAATCCATGTACAATCAACTCATATTCCTCATGATTTTTAAAACTTAAATTATAACTTTTCTTGTTATTTGATTTTACAGATTTAATTTCTCAGTCTATTCTCTATCCTAAGAAACACTCAAAGGAAAAATTTAAAAAAAAAACACCAAAATAAGAGTAAAATGTATTTCTTCCCAGTTAACTCTACTGACTCCCTCTCATACACATAAATAAAACCTAATAACAATATCCAAACAAAACAAATTTATACAAGCAGCTCATTGGCAAATGCAAATAAATTCACATTCAGTATTTTCAAAGAGGTCAAGAAATAAATAATTGCTACAAACAATAAACATACTGCACCACTAGAATCATTGAGACCTAGAACTGCAGGGTTAGCTACAAGACTGCGGAGAGCCCAACTCCTATATTTTATAACAAGAAACAGGTTTTGATAAAAGAATAAAAATATAGCAAGAAACTGAAAATACAGAACTTAGAAAAAAACCATTGCATCATAGATTTAGAACTAGAAAGGATCTGAAAGACCATCAAGTTCTCCTTTTACAGATAAGGAAACTAAGATATTGAGAAGTTAAATGACTTGCCTAGAGTCATGTAGTTGGTAAATACCTAAAGTTAGGATTTAAATTTAGGTCTTCCTGACTATGGGTCTAGAGCTCTATTGACTACACCATGCCATCTCTATACTATATAGGAGGCAGCATGGTGTAGTACATGTAAATATAACCTCTGCTATTTACCATTTGTATGACTTTAGGTAAGTTACTTTATCTGCCTGAACCTCAATCTTCCTATCTGTAAAGTGAGGGTTATCTAAGTTATCTCTTAATTTCTTTCCCCCTACAAATCTTATGATCTTGCTTGTATTCAACCATGGAGTTAGCCAAAGATATGCTGATAAATGTCTAACAAATGGCTTTCTGGAGGAAAAAATATAGGTAGAACACCCTTTTTGATCGAATCTACATTATTTATATTTCCTCCATTACTTTGTCTAACAACAAAACAATAATCCCTTATTTGTAGCAGAAATTAAAACAATCTGCTTGAGCTGTTACTAACTGGTTCTAACATATTCCTGGCTAGTTTAGCTCTCTCTCACAAGCATTTTGTCTCTGCTACTGTCTATATGATAGTATCTATCTATCTATCTATCTATCTATCTATCTATCTATCTATCTATCTATCTATCTATCTATAGAGAGAACATACAGAGCTCTATATATGCATAGTTCTCTATTTTTCAAATATATCATACAGTATTTTGTCACAGAAATTTTTATCCCACCTCCCCACCCCCGATATAGACAATTTAGGTAAATAAAGTCAAAAAGTCAAATTTCTCCAAGTCAAAGTAGAATTTTAGAGTTTATTGGAAGAGGGTCAGATAAACCCCAAATCTTGCACATGTTAGTTGGACCCCAGCAAGAGACAAAGCCAGGCAGCAGAGACCTGGTTTATATACTAGGACAGTAACAAAGTGAATATTTCCAAACAAGGTTGATGACTTATATCATAAGACATAGCATCACGTAGATCTTTTTTTAGAAACTGTTAGCCAACTAAATAGCTGATTGGTGAGTTTATTTAGGAAAACCAATATTTGTCTAAAGGTCAAATCACAAGACAATACCCTTATTTAGAGAATAGTGATGACCATTACCTCAAACTCATCTGATCTAAGGAGAGGATGGTTATTTCTAAATAGGAAAGGGTGTACATACTTACACCATATTGGAACATGATGCAGCACATCGGGACATGAAACTCAGATGGTCAGCATCTCATGATAGAAGGGAAGTGCCAACTTAGGGAAGGGTTGAAAGTCCCCTTAGAAGCAGTTTTTATGCTCTAGTTAGAAATCCTTATAAAAAATTCTACTAATTGTAATTAAGATTATAATGGAATTATACTAATCACTTTAGAATCACAATATTAATTTTCTTAAACCTATCACTATCACTAAAATACAATCAAGTAAAAGGGGGTAGGGGTCTATCTTCCCAACAATTTTAATCTCAGTTTTACTTTCCAGTTGTTTCAAACAATGTAGAAGATTATCTTGAAGGTTAGGTTTCAGTTTTGATGAAGACAACTATAAATACTAGGTATACAACTTCTGAGAAAAATTCTATGGAACAAAATGGAATGTGATTAATTTTTATATAATGAAATGAGCAAAGGCTATTACAATTTGTTAAACTGGCTTCTAAGAGAAAAAAAAAATGCTTCCTAGGAATGATAATGAAACCATATGTTGACAAAGGTAGAATAAACCAAGAAAGATATTTACATTTCTTTGACTTTTCTGCTGACCAAGCACAGGTTTCTTTGAGTAGATTACACAAATGTCTTGTGGCATTGTTCCTAAAAAAAAAAAAAAATTCTTTGTAAAAATGTGTTCTGGCTAAAAATGTCAATTTCCATGAATAAGTTTGCTTTTATGGATAAGTTTCTAATATTTTTGGTAAAAGTTCTAAACGTATGGAATGTTTGAATTATACCACATCTTTCACAGATACACATATGAGAAGTTGGAGGGAGGCCCAGATGTAACTATGAAAAGAAAAAACTTTATAACTGCTTCTCATACACATGAATTGAGGATGTAGTCTCATGTTTACCAAGCTAAATTGGCAGCAGAGCCCCATGCAAGGTCAACCATTGGTAAACAGATCAAAAAGTAATTAAATGCTTATTACATGTGCAATACTTTGGAGAATACAAATTATTAAAACCTTGTTCCTTCTCAAAGTATTTGCAATCAAACTAGAAAAAGAAGACACATAAGAAATAATAGCTCAAAACACAAAATAACACATAAAATTAAATGCTAAATATAGTATAGACTACAAATATTATAGAAATTCAAAGAAAAGAGAAGTTAGAACTAGAATAGTTTGGGAAATTTCATTGAATCAGTAGGATTAAAGCTGGGTTTTAAAGGACAGAAAATTTTTGATGGAACATGGTAGGCAACTATATATATATTTTTAATTTATTATAGTTTTTTGACCAAAGGATTTACATAAAAAGTAGTGTTTAAAAGGAAATTAGTCTGACAAGGTGAATTAGAAGGTAGAGAGAATAAAATCAGAGATTTCTTTAGCAATCTATGCAGAGAAGATGAAACTTTGGATCATCATAGTTGTGGTGATAGTAGAAAGGTTTAGATACAAAAGATATTTCAAAGAATTTGATAACTGATTATAATAGAGAATGAAGGAAAAGGTTAAGTCAACAAGAGTGATTCTCTTGACAGAAACAGGAAAGTTGGAAAACGAGTTGGTTTAGAGATTCACTGAGCAATGTCTCCTGATCTAACATTTTTCTATGTCATATTCATAAAAAAAAAGTAGAAAATGTTATGGTCAAACAAATTTCTAAGTAAAAGGATGCTAAAGAGTTGAAAAAGAAAGCTTTTCATTTTTCCATAGTACTCAATAGCAAATTTTTAATTTAATATTGAAATTTTACTTACTCTTTTAGTAATTCTTTGTTTTCTTGAATTCCGTCTTCTAATTTCAAACTTACTTTCTCATTTTCAAACTAATTAACAAAAAATTAAATAATTCTCACACATTTTGTTTATTGAAATTGAAGACGATCAGCAGAAAGCATTTTCTAGTAATATTATAAGATGCTCTAAAACAAACCTTTCCCTCAATAACATAGATTTCTCTTTTTGTCATAGCCTATGGACCACATCAGGGCATAACAATTTTCTATATTTTAAATGTTTTCTAAATCATCTCTATACAGAACATAATGAAATGAGTATTCCCTCAACCTCAATGTTTATTTATTTTTTATTTTTTTATTTCCTCTTTATTTTTTCCTGGAGAGAATTTTTTTATCTTTGTTTTTTCATGATTTGCATTTTCTGAAATTTCTCATTGATCTTTATTTGAATTCATATTTTGAGACTATTTGAGGTTAATTCATATTAATCATCTGTTCAAAATAATTTCTACTATATCACTTGTGCTTTATTCTTTAAAACAACAGATTAGCATTCAAATACATGAAAGTTCAAAACAGATCCTCAAAATTCACGTGAGAAGATAAATTTACAAATTGAAAAATAATTTTAACAATACTGACCCATCTCAAACTCAAACTAAAATCAACTCTAATGTCAGTTAAGATTTTAGTATTTGAATTCTTATTTTTCCAACTAATTTCTGCTTATAAAATTACATTTCCAAAAATTTACCAATATACCTGCAACTCCTGAATGGCTTTTCGCTGTACTTCAATGATCTTCCTATTTTCCTGTAATTTTTTTTCCTTCTGGTTCAGTTCAAATTCTATATTCACCTTCCACTTCTTGATCTTTTCAGCCTCTTTATATAATTTTGAATAAACCCTGCTTATTGGCTCTGAAGTCTATTGAAAAAGGTTTCCATACGTTAGATATCATCTGGCAAATATTTTTAAAACAAAAAAATGTTAATGGCTCCTAAAAATAGCTCATTACTGTGTCTTGGTACAAACGTATGATTCTATAGGTGCAGGTAAATTTCCAGTGTGGAAACTGTTTCCAGTAATACAAATGATGAGTCAACTAGATAGTATAGTACATAGAGTAATGAATTTGGTTTAGAAAGACTCAAGTTTGAGACCTGCCTCAAACATTTAAGAATTGTGTGACCAGAAGCAAATCACTTAACCTCTTTCAGGGTCAGATATCTCTTCTGTAAAATAGGGGTAAATAATACAGTACCTACCCCTCACAGAGTTGTGAGAATCAAATAAGATAAATAAAGCAATTTGCAAACAATGAAGCACTATATCAAAATTAACTGCTATATCTAATAAAGAGTGGCCTAGGGCTCTGAGGGATTAAGTGACTTATCAATGGGATCACTATGGCACATGGTCTCTTCATTACTTAATGTTTGAGTCAAATTATCTCATCTAATTTATTCTTAGGAGGCCACAATAACTCTTTCAAGCTAGTTTGGTTTTATTGAGTATTTATATAACTGATCTTTATTTATAAAATTATGTTCTTAAACATTTAAGCTATAACTGTAACTACTAAATTACTTTTTCCACTGCATTTCAATAATTTTTAGTACGTTGTAACCACTTACCTGAATTGTACAAGGCTGGCCTGAATGAATTAATGTGGGCAACTCCAAAAGTTACTTAACTCAGAACCTTAAGCCCTGAGAAAATCTGGTTAATCAAAATGCTTAAAATAAATTTGATATTAAACAGAATATATAATCTTTTAGCAAAATTTTAAAAACATATTAACAGTAAAAGTTGGGATTTGGAGGGAAAGAAAATCGGATGGGATGATTTAAAGCAAATTATAATACAGAGAAAGTAAAATTAACTGTAAGATGCCATCTCCATCAAGATTGGAGTCCTAATTGGATTTTTTAAACCTTTTAACAATCTTTTCTACCCAAAAGTCTGTGGTATATGATTGAATCCAAAAAGGCATATAATACCTGTTCCTTTTAACTCTGTATATCATATTATAAAGTATCATTATTTAAATTTGTTCTATAATTACTATTAGACCATAATATACTTTTTTTTAATCAAGCCATTGGTCTCCAAATTTAATTATCATTAATAAAAATCTTTCTGTTTTAAAACCACATATATTCCATAAGAACTTTTAATTAATAATCCACAGTAGAGGGCTAATTCAATAAGCATCCACAAACCAATAAACTTTCTTTTAAACATGCAGAAGCTTAATTCTTATTCCTTTCTACAACCATGCATTTACCTATACTTTTCTGCTTCCAGTGAGCAAACTGCCTAAAAACAAAACTGTCTGTACACAGCTACTAAACAATAATTAGATTCATTTGTACCAAAGAAAAAGAAAAAACTAAGATATTAGAACAATTCAAAGAGAGAAAAAAATCATTTTTAAAAATCTTATATTAAAACATTAAGGAAATCAATTATAAATATCATTAATGCCATTATGGGAAGATATTTAAAATGATAACTAACTTTAATATAGGAACTCCTGACCTCAAACTGAGTATTCTTTAGTTCTTCCAAGAAGTTAGAATGGTTAGTACCAACCTGTAAAGTAAATAAATGTTTTCTGTAAGAAGATAAAGTTGCTAATAGGTGCAAAATATAACAATTAATACTACCTAAAAAATAACCAAAATCTGAGTTGGTTTTCTTATTTTCAAATAAGCAATTCAACAATGGTATAGAGTACAGTCACTATAATGAATGGAAATATAGAGAAAATATTTTTAACTGACCTCTTCAATTCTGGGCAAATAATTAACTTTTTGCAAAACTGGATCTGAAAGATAAAACATTATTGGTATTTAAAGATCTAAATTTCATAACTATGTTGCACTATATAACATAAACACCTGAGTAAAAGAGGCTCAACATGTTTGTCTTTTCTAATCCTTAAAATTAGCTATATTTCTCCCACCTGTATCAATGTTTTCACCATGTTTAGATGGTTTAGTTATTCCAAAAGGCAAACCAAAATCATCTTCAATACACTTGTTAAAACCCTAAAAAATATAAGCAAAACACTCTTAAGGGAACAATAAAGCTTTACTACTCACATATATCTATATACATACATATGTACATTATACTTAAACTAATACTCCAAGGAGATGTTTATCAACATAGTTATTCCATTTAAAGATGCAGATTAAGCTCATCTATGCTAAAGTCAATTGTCTTCATTCATTTCTATTGCCATATACACACAATCTAATGGCCAATCTTCTAGTGAACCTTTTTTTTTAACTTTTCTATCAGAATGTAAATGCCTTGAAATTATCGTTTTATTTTTATCTTTAGACTTCCAATACATACCATAGCTATGTTTGCTGAATTGGATTGGTTTAGTATATCCCCTGATAAGACCTATATGCCATCACTGAATTTATATTTGAAGCATTTCCAGCTTGGTATGACCTCCCAGAAATTGTGGTGCCTTGAAATAACTTTAGAAAATAGAGCATCAACTCTTCTCTTCAATGAGGTATATAGCTTTAGTGACAATCATAAAATGTATATTTGACAAAAAGAATATTTACAAACTTCCATTCTAAATCTAATCTTATTGATTTTAATATTTCAAGAGAACCGTGATTTCACTGGTATGGGTATTCTGTCCACTGATAAGGATAATTAACTCTCTATAATTTTATAGATGTTCTTTAGTAGTTTATATGGCTGAAAAAAATCATTCCATTTTTAACCTGGTGCTAAGCCTCTCCAAATTCAGCTCTGCTGGTCACAATATCTATATTGTCCATATCTAGAGCAATATACTGTGAATGGGGTTATGGGACGGGATGAGACTTAACATTTTATTGATACAAGATAATCCCAAAGGGAAATTTTCTCCCAACATAGATCTGCAACTGCTCTGCAATTTATGGTCCTAGAGAATTTGCCCTGAGTACTAAAAGGTTAATACAGTTACAAAGCTAGTATGCATTAGAAGCAAAATTTTATCCCAGGTCTTCCTTATGATGAGATCAGCTCCATGCCATGCTGCCTCTTGACCTTAAAATGGAGATTAAAATTTTTACATGTTTAGAATCCAGTAAGTATACAGATTCTACCAGGCAACTAGGTGATACGGTGGATAGAGCACGGGATCTATTATCAGAATGATGCATTTTCCTGAGTTTAAATCTAGACTCAGACACTTGTTGGTCATGTGACCCTTGGCAAGGCACTTAACCTGTTTCCTCATCTGTAAAATGAGCTGGAAATGTAATACATGTATAATCCAGATCAAATTGTTTGCCATCTTTGAGATGGGGAAGTAAAGGGAGAGAGGGAGATAATTTAGATCTTATAATTTTGGGAAATATCTGTTGAAAATTGTTATTACATGTAACAGGAGAAACAAAATATCTTTGAATTTAAAAAATAAGCTGGAAAAGGAAATAGCAAATCACTCTAGCATCTTTGCTAAGAGAACCCAGAGTCACAAAGAATCAGATACAACTGAAAAATGACTCAATAACAATAAAGTATATAGATTCTACATAAGAAGACTGTAAAGGCTATCATTCAAGAAATATATGATCTAGAAAAGGATGTCAGCAGTCCTAGACTAAGAACAGAGGACAGCCCAAGCTTCTATATTAGGCAGTGAAACTTTATGGAAGAATTTAGAAAAAAATTATTCAAGATGAAAAGGCCCATTTGGCTTGTACCTCTGAACTAGAGATACAGTTCAATTGAAGTAGTGAACAGATTTCTTGGAATGTGTTTGACCTCATATTTCAATAACATTCAGATAGTTCTAGGACTTCAGATGGAGCAAGATTTTATAGTCAGTTACTATAGAATTTACTAGTGATACTAAAAGTAATATTTATTAAATGTCTGTTAAGTATTTATGACTTTATATAGCACTAGGCACTAAGAACATTGGGTGGAAATAGATGTTGGATATACAAGCTCATGCTAGGATATAGTATTCAAAACCTCCTATTCTTAAGGAAAAAAGAACTCTTCAAGAGAGCAAAATATACTAGATCTCATTTTTCTAGTCAGAAATATAAAATCCATAGTATCATATTTATACTTACCTTGAAAAAGTTACTGTCTCCTCCAATAGTCTGAGGTTTAACTGCTGACACTTGACTGCTACTCAGTCTTGGTGGTACAAACAATTTAAAAGGCTTTTCCTTTTCCATTTCCCTTGGAATCAGAAAACATGTTACAATGAAAATGTTGTACATTGATTCTGACAATATACAATTTACTCTTCATTGGAAACTGACAAACTGGCAAGTGCTCATGGAATGATTGTTTTCTGAACTCCTAGGGAAAAAGCCTGGAGTGCAGTACTATTGCTACAATACTTGTGTAGTAAAGTAACAGAGTAGCCTACTTACTTTGCACTAAATTGGCAACTATCTAGCAAATGAAAATATGCGGAACCTTACAGGATCTTAGCCACTAAAGTAGCTAATTTTTCTTTTAAAGCTTTATCCAAGTTTACAAAATTTTACTGATCAGTTTACAAATTTAAAGTCAAAATGCAGTCTCATCGTTGGTTAAAAAAAAAAAAGCCCTCTATTTTAGAGACAAAGATAATAATGCTAAACAACAGATTAGCAATTTCATTGTACTTCCAAATTCATCAGAGGTAGGGAAGAAACATTTTAACTTAGCTTTAATTAAGTCAAATTAATCTTGAGGGGAAATAGTTGTAAAATATCAAATTCACATTCAACCAAAAATCAGCTCCTTTCCCACGTTTTTTAGCTCCCATATCTTGATAATTATTGCTTAAGAGAGTCTAAATTTATAACTCCAAAAAGCGGTGGTTAAATTTCCAGTCATTAAAAATTTCTGTTCTTGAAACACTTAGCACATGCCCTGGTACACAGTAAGCACTTAATAGTTATAGATTGATTGAATGAATCCTTGGATAGAGAGAACTGGAGTCAGGACTTGCCTAAATTGGGGGGCAAATTCAGAATAAAAGGGCCTGGAGACCTGGAATTGAAAGACCTGGGTTTCAATCTGAACCATTATTTCGAATCCCAGTCATGCTACTTGCTGCCTAAGTGATCGTGTCTCTGGGCCTCGGTTTCTTTGTTTGTTAAATTGTGTGTGTGTGTGTGTGTGTGTGTGTGTGTGTGTGTGTGTTGGGGGAGAGGGTTAGGCCTCAGATCCTTTCCCATTCTAAATCTATGTTTCTCTGACATTTTCCTCACTCAACTTCCTACTCTTCCCCTGAGGAATAAGAACTCGGGAGGACCCAGGGTGGGGGAGGGGCGAGGTGAAGGTCCTCCCCATACCTTGCAGAAAGGTTTGTGAAGTTTTTCTGGATGTGATGCCCCCTGGCGAACTCCACTACCTTCTCGTGGGCAATAGGGGGAGAGACCTCGACAGACCTTCAGAAAAGGCGGGAAGTGCTCGAAGAAGAATGACCGTTACCGGATCCCAACGGTCCCTCAGCGATGGAAGGGGAGAGGGATGGCGATGGCAGACCACAGCAGCCACATCTCGCGAGACTTTGGAGGGCGGGGGAGGGGTGTGTGAGGGCAGAGAGGGAATGAGGGAAGGGGCGGGTATGGGGAGAGCTCTGCTCCAGAAGGCCATGAGCTAACTCTCCTGGTGCACGTGGATCTCTTTTTCACTGTTACGCTACCACCAAAAACATTGAATAATAATAACAATGATAATAGCGCTTATATTTTGTTTGAAATCATACTCAATGGGGTTAACTAGTGAATTGAGAGCCAGGCCTAGAGCGGGAAGTCCTAGGTTCAAATGTGGCCTCAGATACCTTGTAGTTGTGGGATCCTGGTCTTACAGGTCTTACAACTCTTTTGCCTTGGGACCAATACACAGTACTGATTGTAAAACAGAAGAGGAGTGGTGGGAAGCAATGTGGAGGGAGGGAGGGAAGGAAGGAAGGAAGGAAGGAAGGAAGGAAGGAAGGAAGG
>NC_058133.1:465799135-465836694 GCF_016433145.1 Gracilinanus agilis
GGATTTAGAATGCTTTCTCATGTGCTTATTGATAGTTTTGATTTCTTTATCTGAAAATTCCCTATTCATGTCCCTTGCCCAATTGTCAATTTGGAAATGGCTTGATATTTTATACAATTAATTTAGCTCCTTGTATATTTGAGTAATTAGACCCCCTGTCAGAGTTTTTTGTTATAAAGATTTTATCCCAATTTTTTTCCCTTTTGATTTTGGTTGCATTGTTTTTGTCTGTATAAAAGCTTTTAATTTAATATAATCAAAATCATTTATTTTACATTTTGTAATTTTTTCTAACTCTTGCTTGGTTTCAAAATCTTTCCTTTCCCAGAGATATGGCAAGTATACTATTCTATGTTCACTTAATTTATTTATAGTTTCCCTCTTTATATAGAAGTCATTCACCCATTCTGAATTTATCTTGGTGTAGGGTATGAGATGTTGACCTAAACATAACCTCTTCCATATTGTTTTCCAATTTTCCCAGCAGTTTTTGTCAAATAGTGGATTCATGTCCCAAAAGTTGGGCTCTTTGGGTTTATCATACACTGTCTTGCTGATGTCACTTACCCCAAGTCTATTCCACTGCTCCTCCTTTCTGTCTCTTAGCCAGTACCATATTGTTTTAATGACCACTGCTTTATAGTATAGTTTAATATCTGGCACTGCTAGGCCACCTTCCTTCACTTTTTCCATTATTTCCCTTGATATTCTTGATCTTTTTCCCTTCCAAATGAACTTTGTTATAGTTTTTTCTAATTCAGTAAAAATGTTTTTTGGTAGTTTGATAGGTATGGCACTAAATAAGTTAGTTAATTTTGGTAGAATGGTCAATTTTATTATGTTAGCTTGTTCTACCAATGAGCAATCAATGTTTTTTCAATTGTTTAGATCTAGTTTTAAATGTTTGGAAAGTGTTTTGTAGTTGTGTTCATATAATTCCTGTGTTTGTTTTGGTAGATAAATTCCTAAATATTTTATATTGTCTAGGGTGATTTTAAATGGTGTTTCTCTTTCTACCTCTTGCTGCTGTGATGTATTGGAAATATATAGAAATGCTAATGATTTATGTGCATGTGTTTTGTATCCTGCAACTTTGCTAAAGTTGTTGATTATTTCTACTAGCTTTATAGTTGATTTTCTAGGATTTTTTAAGTAGACCATCATATCATCTGCAAAAGAGTGATAGCTAAGTCTCCTCATTGCCTATTTTAATACCTTCAATTTCTTTTTCTTCTCTAATTGTTACTGCTAGTGTTTCTAGTACAATGTTAAATAAAAGAGGTGATAATGGGCATCCTTGTTTCACTCCTGATCTTACTGGGAAGGCTTCTAATTTATCCCCATTGCATATGATGCTTGTTGATGGTTTTAGATATATACTGTTTATCATTTTTTAGGAAAAGTCCTTGTATTTCTATACTTTCTAGTGTTTTCAGTCGGAGTGGGTGTTGTATTTTGTCAAAGGCTTTTTCAGTATCTATTGAGATAATCATATGATTTTTATTTGCTAGCTTGTTGATATAGTCAATTATATGGATAGTTTTCCTAATGTTAAAACATCCTTGCATTCCTGGCATAAATCCCACCTGATCATGGTGGATAATCCTCTTGATCACTTGCTGGAGTCTTTTTGCTAGTATTCTATTTAAGATTTTTGCATCTATGTTCATTAGGGATATTGGTCTGTAGTTTTCTTTCTCTGTTTTGGAGCAACCTGGCTTTGGAATCAATACCATATTTATGTCATAAAAGGAATTTGTTAGGACTCCTTCTTTGATTATTATATCAAATAATTTGTATAGTATTGTGATTAGTTGTTCTTTGAATGTTTGATAGAATTCACTTGTGAGGGGCAGCTGGGTAGCTCAGTGGATTGCGAGTCAGGCCTAGAGACAGGAGGTCCTAGGTTCAAATCTGGCCTCAGACACTTCCCAGCTGTGTGACCTTTGGCAAGTTACTTGACCCCCATTGCCCACCCTTACCACCCTTCCACCTAGGAGCCCATACACAGAAGTTAAGGGTTAAAAAACAAAAAAAAACATAAAAAACAACAAAAAAGAATTCACTTGTTAATTCATCAGGCCCTGGTGATTTTTCTTGGGGAGTTCTTTGATGGCTTGTTCAATTTCTTTTTCTGATATGGAATTATGTAAGCATTCTATTTCTTCTGCTGTTAATCTAGGCAATTTATATTTTTGTAAATATTCATCCATAACACCTAGATTACTATATTTATTGCCATATAATTGGGCGAAATAGTTTTTAATGATTGCCTTAATTTCCTCTTCATTAGAGGTGAGGTCTCCCTTTTCATATTTGATATTGTCAATTTGGTTTTCTCTTTCCTTTTTTTTATTAGATTGACCAGTACTTTGTCTATTTTATCTGTTTTTTCAAAATATCAGCTTCTAGTCTTATTTATTAATTTAATAGTTTTTTTACTTTCACTTTTATTAATTTCTCCCTTGATTTTTAGTATTTCTAATTTAGTTTTCATCTGGGGATTTTTAATTTGTTCACTTTCTAGTTTTTTCAGTTGTATGACCAATTCATTAACCTCTGCCCTCCCTAATTTGTTAATATATGCACTCAGTGATATAATTTCCCCCCTTAGAACTGCTTTGGCTGTATCCCATAGGTTTTGGTAAGAAGTGTCATCATTGTCATTGTCTTCAATGAAATTATTGTTTCTATGATTTTTCTGTCACTAAATTATTTTGGAGAATCATATTATTTAATTTCCAATTAGTTTTTGGTTTGTCTCTCCATGTATTGTTACTTATAACTATTTTTATTGCATTATGATCTAAGGTTGCATTCATTATTTTTGCTTTTTTGCATTTGTTTGCCAGTTTTCTATGCCCCAGTACATGGTCTATCTTTGTGAATGTTCCATGTGCTGCTGAAAAGAAAGTGTATTCCTTTTTGTCCCTATTTATTTTTCTCGATATATCTATTAACTCCTATTTTTCTAGGATTTCATTCACCTCTCTTATCTCTTTCTTATTTATTTTTTGGTTTGATTTATCTAGGTCTCATAGGGGAGGTTCCCCCACTAGTATAGTTCTGCTATCTATTTTGTTGTTGAGCTTCACTAGCTTCTCCTTTAGAAATTTGGATGCTATACCATTTGGTGCATACATGTTGAGTACTGATATTTCTTAATTGTTTATACTGCCTTTTATTAGGATGTAATTATCTTCCCTATCTCTTTTTAACCAGATCTATTTTTACTTTGGCTCTGTCAGAGATCATGATTGCAACCCCTGCCTTCTTTTTCTCATTTGAAGCCCAATAGATTTTTTAAAGTTTTAAACATTTATTAATATTCATTTTTAACCTGTTTACATGCTTCATGCCCCTACTTTCCCCTTCACCCCCTGCTCTCCCCCCACCCATAGTCGACGCACATTTCCACTGGTTGTAACATGTGTCCTTGTTCAGGGCCTATTTCCATATTGTTGTTAGTTGCATTGGTGTGGTCGTTTCGAGTCTTCATCCCCAATCATGTCCGCCTCAGCCCATGCATTCAAGCAATTGTTTATCTTCTATGTTTCCTCTCCTGCAGATCTTCCTCTGAATGTGGGTAGTGTTCTTTACCATAAATCCCTCAGAATTGTCCTGGATCATTGCATTGTTGCTGGTACAGAAGTCCATTACATTCGATTTTACCATAGTATATCAGTCTCTGTGTACAGTGTTCTTCTGGCTCTGCTCCTTTCACTCTGCATCAGTTCCTGGAGGTCTTTCCAGTTCACCTGGAACTCCACTGGGAACATTGGGAATTCCAGGTTGGAATGAAGGAGGAGGAAGTCTGTCTGTGCCCTGAGTGAGGACTCCATGAATGGTGGGCAAAAACTGTTGCCAGCCTAGGAGACCTCAGAGCCAAGGACACCATGCTTCCTGTTTTCCCCTGGGATCCTGTGTGGTGTGGCATCTAGCAAAAGGACAAATCTACAGAGCCAAGAGAGGAGGAGAAGTTTGAGAACTGGAGGACAGTGCTTCAAGCAAACCCTCACTACTTGGTTCCTGAGACAACTTTAGCTGCTGGCATCCAGAGATCATCAGTGGATTGCAGTGAGAATCCCAAAGCCACAAAGCCCTAGCTGTACTCAAGCCTGGCAGGTTCCAGGTTTGAGGCAGAGACTCCATTTACAGCTCCTTGGGCCCTGTTAGTTTAGATCGCTTAGATAAGACTAGAATAAGTCCTCCTATTGCCCTGTGGTTTTATCCTTTAGATTTTAAGTATAGAAATCCTTTCCCACCTTTTAGTTTAACATAATTAAAGCTGTTAAGTCCCTTTTACCTTGTTAGCCTGTTACTATACTCTGGTCTAGGGGAATCTGGGTGACAGTTAAGATCAACTGCCATTCCTGTGGAAATCCAGTAAACTCTGGTCTCTTCCCCCTGGTCCAGTCTCTCAGAAATCCTAGAGTGTGTTCCCACAAACCACTTAGTTTATTGTAATATCCCTGGTGACCCCATTACCTCACTTATATTTTCCTACAATCGTGAGTTTCTTCTTATACACTGCACATACTTTGAAAGTAATTTTTGTATCTGTAGCCATTCTGCAGCCACAAGATATTCTTGTGTGGGTTGAGCTCCTGAAAGGGAAGCTGGGGACTAAGGGAATATGGGTGGAAAGGTTAAAGATTAAGGTAGGAAGAACATGAAGAAAGAAAAGAGACACAGAAACAAAGGATTCTTCAGCATCCCGTTCAGCTTGTCAGCCCCTACTCTGATCATCAGGGAGACAATGTCCCACTGACCCCAAATAAGGGAGCTGATCTGTTTATTAAGGGTAGTTGTACAAGGAAGGGGTGGCAGGGTGTCCATCACCTATTCGGTACATCAAAAGTTTTAACAGTTTAATGGAAAAAGCCAAAAGGAAAGATGATAACACAATATGTCACCAGGGATCTGGGCTAGGACTCTTCTCCTTTCAGGAAAGTTGGCAGAAATCTGATTTTAGGAATGCATGTGTGGAACTTTGATATTCCAAAGGACCCTAAAACCTGTGTGTGAGCTTACACACAAGAGATAATAGCTGTGAAGATAGCATTAACTCTCCCCTGCCTATTTTTAAAATTTAATCACCAGAAGTGTATATACCTCATTTTATGCTTGAGTGGGGGAGGTCTGTGACCCAAGTGTGCTATAGTGGGTGATGAATCAGAATTGACTTATTGCCCTCTGGGCAGTCCTAAGCAAAGCTATAGCTGTACTTGGTCCACATAAAGTGGAAGAAAGGCACAGGAAGTAATGAAAGGAATGGTCTATAAAAGTGGGAAAAGTTCCAGGTTAAAATGGCAGCAGAGTAGAAGCAGCTTCTTAACCTCTCCTAACCCACACAGAGAGGACTCCTCACGAGGACATAAAACCAAATCCAGATGAACTAAGGGACCCCACAACAGGGTGCAGCGTTGAAGGTATGTGAGATCAGGGCATTTCCATGTTATAAGGGGCTGAAATAGCTCTCACTAAAATGTGAGCTGAGCAACCCCCTACCCTCCCCCCCACCTACAGTGCCAAAGCCAGCGCACAAGAGTTGGAGGAAGTTTGGGGCATTCATTAAGTTTTTGGCAGCTACATGGGATCACTAGGGCCCGCTCCTGAGAGAAGCAAGACTTAAGAACCCAAGAGGCCAAAGAACGTGCAGACTTTGAACACAAACCTTGAGCACTCTCTTTCTACCTCTTGCTCCTGTGATGTGTTGGAAATATACAGAAATGCTGATGATTTATGTGCATTTATTTTTGTAGCCTACAACTTTGCTAAAGTTGTTGATTATTTCCACTAGTTTTTTAGTTGATTCTCTAGGATTTTTTAAGTAGACCATTATATCATCTGCAAAGAGTGATAGCTTGGTCTCCTCATTGCCTATTTTAATACCTTCAATTTCTTGTTCTTCTCTAACTGCAATTGCTAATGTTTCTAGTACAATGTTAAATAATAAAGGTGATAATGGGCATCCTTGTTTCACTCCTGATCTTATTGGGAATGCTTCTAATTTGTCCCCATTGCATATGATGCTTGTTGATGGTTTAAGATATATACTGTTTATCATTTTTAGGAAAGGTCCTTGTATTTCTATACTTTCTAGTGTTTTCAGTCGGAATGGGTGTTGTATTTTGTCAAAGGCTTTTTCAGCATCTATTGAGATAATCATGTGATTTTTGTTGGTTTGCTTGTTGGTATGGTCAGTTATGAAGATAGTTTTCATAATATTGAACCATTCTTGCATTCCTGGTATAAATCCCTTCTGATCATAATGAATAACCATTGTGATCACTTGCTGGAGTCTTTTTGCTAGTATTCTGATTAATATTTTTGAATCTATTTTCATTAGGGAGAATGGTCTATAGTTTTCTTTCTCTGTTTTTTATCTGCCTGGCTTTGGAATCAGTACCATACTTGTGTCATAAAAGGAATTTGGTAGAATTCATTCTTTGCTTCATTCTGTCAAATACTTTGTATAGTATTGGGATTAGTTGTTCTTTAAATGTTTGATAGAATTCACTTGCGAATCCATCAGGCCATGGGGATTTTTTAAGGAGTTCTTTGATGGCTTGTTCAATTTCTTTTTCTGATATGGGATTATTTAAGTATTCTATTTCTTCTTCTGTTAATCTGGGCAATTTATATTTTTGTAAATACTCATCCATATCACCTAGATTGCCATATTTATTGCCATATAATTGGGCAAAATAGTTTTTAATGATTGCCTTAATTTCTTCTTCATTAGAGGTTGAAATAGGAGAATGGGGGAAGACAGGAATACTTGGTGTGACAGTTGAAAACACAGCTTAGCCAGGGGAACTTTTTGTGAGTCCTTTAGGGTTATATTGAGACAATAGGAAGTAACATTAAATGATTTTAATAATGAATAAGGTGAGGCAAGTGGGTAATGGAGCAAACTATTCTTAACAGGTAGAGAAGGGAAGAAACAGGGGTTTAGGTGGTTCAGGAAATCAGGGCAGGAAATATAAAATGAATACTACACTATACTAGGATAAATACAAGCTTGACAGGGTTTTGGGGATCTTACTGCTTTCTCCAATGATGTCCTCAGCTGTCCCAGGGCCCAGGTTGTTGCTATGGTCCACAAAATCAACAGTCCAATAGGCTGTCAAAGCCCTGGAGATCCACCCTCCAAAGCTACTGACCTAGACCTAATTGTAGTTCTTCAAAATGCAGTCCAAGTGGGGTTTCTCCAGTGAGATCAGGGCACAAGCTCCTCCACCAGTGGCAAAAAACTCCCAAATGTCCCAGAGTTTAAAAGCTCTGTGACCTTTCAGCTACATTCCAAAAGCCCTTAGAATGTTCAGCTCAAGCTTGCATTTTCCAATATATTTTTCTAAATTTTACACTTATCTATCTTACCTTATTCCTTATTACAAGGTAAGGTCTCCCTTTTCATCTTTGATACTGTTAATTTGGTTTTCTTCTTTCCTTTTTTTATTAGATTGACCAGCACTTTGTCAATTTTATTTTTTTCAATGTACCAGCTTCTAGTCTTATTTATTAATTCAATAGTTCTTTTACTTTTGATTTTTATTAATTTCTACTTTAATTTTTATGATCTATAATTTATTTTTCATCTGAGGATTTTTCATTCATTTGCTTTCTAGTTTTTTAATTTGGATGCCCAATTCATTGACCTCTTCCCTCCCTAATTTGTTAATATATGCACTCAAGGATATAAAATTTCCCCTAAGTACTGCTTTGGCTGGATCCCATAGATTTTGGTATACTGTCTCACCATTGTCATTCTTTTCAATGAAATTATTGTTTCTATGATTTGTTCCTTAACCAGTTTTGGAGAATCATATTATTTAATTTCCAATTAGATTTGGTTTGCCTCTCCATGTACCCTTGCTAATTATTATTTTCTAAAAATGATCTGAAAAGGTTGCATTTGTTATTTCTGCCTTTTTACATTTGTTTGCCATGTTTTTATGCCCTAGTACATGGTCAATATTTGTGAATGTACCATGTGCTGCTGAAAAGATGTTTTCCTTTTTGTCCCTATTTATTTTTCTCCATATATCTATTAATTCCAAATTTTCTAAGATTTCATTCACATCTCTTACCTCTTTCTCATTTATTTTTTGGTTTGATTTATATATATATCTGATATAGGAAGGTTCAGGTCTCCCACTAGTATAGTTTTACTATTTCCTCCTTCAACTTCACTAGTTTCTCCTTTAGAAATTTGGATGCTATACAATTTAGTGCATACATGTTGAGTACTGTTATTTCCTCATTGTCTATACTGCCTTTTATCAGGATGTAATTACCTTCCCTATCTCTTTTTTTTTTCAGGCAAAACTTTTTTTTTATTTTTTTTTTGTTTTTGTTTTTAAATCAGTAAAAGAAACTGGGGTCTAGAAGCTGCAGTGTCCTAAGCAGCAAGTTTGTGCATCATCCTTTTGTTTTTAAATATGTTTAAATTACCACACTGATGGCACACCTCATCCGAATGAAATTCTGCACCATACATACTAATCATAGTAAAGTTATAAAAAAAAAAAACCCTTAGATATACTCTGGAAGATACTTCTCACTGAAATCTAACAACTTCGCTAAGTGGACTGTGACAAGATTATAAATGAGATATGAAAAATAACATTTTAACATTTGGCCATCAACTTAAGGAAATGGTTTGAATGCTTACACAAATTTTTAATTTTTTTAAAAAGGTAATATAGTCTACCCTCATATGGTCCTCAGAATTAAAGCATAATGAACAGGAAATAACAGGAAAAGAAAGCAACTGAGAGCTAAGGCAGAACACCTTGCCAGACGTAATGAAGGTAGAGTATACACTAAATATCAAGTGCAGAATTTCATAAGGTCGACCAGATAACTGTCTATATTTTTCACTTACACAGGCGAAGTAGTTTTGCAATTACCAGTTGCGTTAAATGCACCAAATAAAGATTCTAAAATTGATACTATAAGGCGCCACCTTAAGTTCTCCAGGCTGCAACTGTGCATAATTTTAAAATGGTTTTCTTAAATTTATTTATTTTTTTTAAACATAACATGAGGAAGGTGTTAAAACTGGTGTAATAGCTCCATAGAATAAGTATTCCAGATTTTGGGAGGGATGAAGAGGGAGATATTCAGAACCCTTCACCAGAACCCCCCCACTTGATCATATCTGATTAAGTGATGTGCTTTGTAGATGGGGTTAGTCAATGACACCAGCTTGACGGATCTTTCTTTCTGCACCAAATCCCTGTAAAGAAATAACCTTCATGATTAATTGTAATTTGTAACTGTTCATGGTATTTAATTTTAAAACTAAAGGCATGTAAGTTCAGTTGAAAACTAAAAAATGTAAGATTTAAGTTTGGCAATTACTGAGTTCTTCCTGAGGAGGCTGCATAGGAATTTCTCACACAACTATAAATTATACTTATTGTGTGCTGAGCAAATCTCAATGAAAAATAACTGCTATCTAGTCAGCAACACCAAAGGTCAGCAACCCATAACCCTGCCCCCCTCCCCCCATCTATGCTCAATGTTCAGTGACCTTCTTGATTTATGGAGCGAGTTAGTCTTCATATCAGCATGCTGGGAAACAGAAACTCTACCTACTGACTGCTTTGTGACCTAAGCTTCCCCAACCCTGATCCAACATCATACCATTGAGTTATCTGGTCCCCTTGGCTGACGAAGAACCATTAGGCGAGGAGCACTGGCATCGTCTAGAGTGATGCTCTTCAAGCGATTGACCAATCGGTCAGGACGTGGGGCTGCAACAGCCTTGGGGCCTTCACTGTAATACATAGTCAAGAGATCAGAGGAAGAAAGGCCTGGGTGGAAAAACAGCAAGTATACTTCCAGATGTACATGTTCTCCATCTAGTTGTGGAATTGTTCATTTGAATTAGAGGGATTCTGCATAATGGGAAAAAATTAGCCAGACAAAAATAGTGAGATACGTCAAGACAGGTTTGTGGCTGAAATGTTATTGGCTCAAACTATCCCAGGCAGGAGCTACAAAATTGGGATCCATGAATTTTTTATTTTTCTGTTTTGCTTCCTGAATTTCATAATAACTAGCTTCCTTTATAATATTCTATATATTTTATTCATTAAACATTATTCTGAGATGTGATCTATGAACATAAAAATGGTTAAGAACCGCTGCTCTGAATTACAAGCAGAGAAATCAATTCCATAAAGGTATTAAAGAGATAATACAAGTAAAAATTAACAGAAAAAATGTGACACGTTATTGTTAACAATAAGGTAAACATAGTCATCTTTCAGAGTAGATTACAACCACAATCCAACTTTAGTTCTTGCTAAAATATAAGTTACATCCCTTGCCAAAGAGCTCCTCCCCAACAAAAAACTAGTATCAAACTCCTGTTTATATCAAGATTCGCAGGGAACCAAGACTTATTGAGTTGGCAATGGGGGAAGGATAACAGGAAGCTAGAAACAGGAAACGTGAAAAAATGAAATAGGCAATAAATAGTATATAGTCTTAAACAATGTAAAGAATTTTAAGGACCATAGAAACCTAAAATGAGAGCTGGCAAAGAAAGACCTCAGGTCATCTAATCCAGTGATGGGCAAACTATAGCCCACAGGCCAGATGCAGACCCCTGAAATATTCTATCCAGCAAGGTGCCATTCCTAATCTGATGAATACAATGAGTAGGATACAATACAATGAAACTTAGAGTTGCCTTAAAAACAGACTGACAGATGAGCATTTCCTTTCCTTTGGCCTCCTCTTTAAAAAGTTTGCCCATCACTGATCTAGTCCAATCCTCTCATTTTAATAATGAGGAAATCAGTACCCAGAAGTGAAATGATTTGTCCAAGGCAGTATCAAAACAACAACAACAAAAATCAAGGCATTTTGTTGTTGTTGTTGTTTTAAACCTTTAACTTCTGTGTATTGGCTCCTAGGTGGAAGAGTGGTAAGGGTGGGCAATAGGGGTCAAGTGACTTGCCCAGGGTCACACGGCTGGGAAGTGTCTGAGGCGGGATTTGAACATAGGACCTCCCGTCTCTAGGCCCGACTCTCAATCCACTGAGCTACCCAGCTGCCCCCAAAATTGGGTTTTGAATTAAGTTTCCCTGACTAACAACAGATAGAGAAGTGACTTTAAGCCCAATTGGCTATCATTATTTTGCCTCTTGGGAGATACAGCTTTCCCTTGGCCTTTAAAGCCCATCACAACCTACCTTTTCAAGCTCATTTCAAATGATTTCCTTTTACAAAAACATGTTTCAGCCAAAATGGACAACTAACTGCTCTCCAAATGCTGTCTTCCCCAAATTGTCTCTTCCTACACTTCTACCCAAAACACCTTTTATTTCACCTCCACCTTTACAGACTATATTATCTTTTCCAGGAAGCTTTTGTGCCACCTTCCCAGGAAGGAAAGCCATCCTCTTTCTTCAAATTATCTTATATTTACTTGTTTACATTTTGTATGTCTCAGAATTTCTCTCCCAATAAAATCAAACTTTCTGGGGTGGAGATTGTTTTATTTGTCTTTGTATTCCTAGCACCTAGCACTAGTTTCCAGTACACAGCAGGCAGTAAGTCCCTTCTACATTTCAGGGATGGGGTGCACCCTGAGATCTGGAAAAATTGAGTAAAATTCTTTAGTTCTCCTTTTGTAACAGAAGATAGCTGAATTTTTTCTTTTTATTTTATGAGGTGTTTACAGTACCTTATTTGTAAAGTCTGGGTTGAGTATTTTGTCATAGGCTGTACACAAGGTCAAGATTAACATGTCTTTGTGTGACATCTGACAGCTTTTGACTACTTTTTGTAAACTTTTAATTTTAAAAAAGAAGTTATGTATATTTAATGGTATTTAAAAACAAAATATGTTGATATTATACAATGCTATACATATATTTTATGCATTTCTGAGTTTCTAAACTTTTTCTGTGTAGTCTGAGGCTTCCATAAAACTTCCCCCAAATTCCCATTTAATTTCTTATGCCAACTCATGATATATGGAAACTTCGATGGGGAAAGATCTCAATGTGGAAGAGATACCTGTACTTACTGAAGAGACTTTTTAAATCCTCCTAACTGAGGGTATACCCTAAGAGACTGTCTTGGGCTCTTTTATCTTTTCTTTCTATATCATCTCTTTGGTAAATTCACTTTAGGAGCTATGATCTTCATGCAGATGACTCATAAACCTCAGCTCAAGTCTCACTCTAGAACACTAACCCCACATCTATAAAAAATTCTGAACTGGATTTCCCATGCATATCTCAAATAACATGCTTAAAACAGGCCTCAAAAACTGCCCCTAACCCAACTCTCTTCCAAACTTATCTATTTATTAAGGACTCTCAATCCATAAGCTCAGTATTATCCTAGACTTGTCACTCTCCCTAAGCTATACAACTTAGCTAATTGGTTGCCCCTTGCCATTTCTCTCTACAACATCCCTTGCACCTGTCCCCTTCTCTTTATTTATAGGGCCAATAGTGTAATCCAGAATCTCATCACTTCTTGCACAGATGACTGGGTGACTTGCCTAATTTAATAAACTCTATTGACTCTTCATTGCCTCCAACTTAAAAGAAACTTTTATTCATCACCATTTACTTTTCTCATCGTCTTAAACTTTCCTCCAATGTACTCTGACACAGCCCCTGGGCCCCTTCACACTCCATGCATTTTCATTGTGGTTATCCTCCCCATTCCTAGAATGCCATAACATAAGATAACCTAACCTAACACATTCTCCCTTATATCAATCCTCCTCTTGGTTTCCATCAAGTCTCAACTAAAATTCCATCTTCTGCAAGAAGCTTGTCCCAGTCCTCCTTTAACGATAGTTTCTTTTCTCTGTGCTCATCTCCAATTTATCTTGTGTCAGTATGTGTGTGTTTATGTTGATTGTACATAGTTATTTGCATGTTATTTCTTCCCCCATTAGATTAAGTGCATCTTGAAGGCAGGAACTGTTTTTGTATCCCCAACACATACACAGTGTATAATTATATATCATTAGATTATGTGTCAGGAAATTTTGCACTTTACAATTATTATTTCATTTGATTCTAGCAACCACCCTGGGAGGTAGGTGCCTTTATTTTTTTTTATTCTCATTTTACAGATGAGGAAACAAAAGACTTACCCATCGTCACAAAGCTAGTGTCTGAGGGCAAATTTTAACATGGGTCTTTCTGACTCCAGGCCCAGAGTTATACACACTGTACTTATTTAGCAGGCTATTTTTTTGTAGGTTCAATTGTTTTAGTTGTGTCCAACTCATCCCCATTTGGAGTTTTCAAAAATACTAAAGTGGTTTGAAATTTCCTTCTTCAGCTCATTTGACAGATGAAACCGAGGCAAACAGGGTTAAATGATTTGCTCAAGGTCACACAGCTTGTTAAGTATCTAAGGCCAGATTTGAATTCAGAAAAATGAGTCTTCCTGATTCTCAGCCCAGTGCTCTATCCACTTTACCTCTTGGCTGCCTATAGCAAGTTAAGAAAGGCTGGTTGTCTTGTTTTGACTTTTAAGGTCCTTCATGCTTTAGTCCCAAATCTATCTTTCCAGCTTATTATAATATTACTCTCCTACCCTCAGTATATTTTTCCTTTGTTCTTTCACACATGGCACAGACTCCTTTACATGGTCATTCTCTTGGCCTGAGTTATATTTCCTTCTAATCTCTGCCTTATAGAATCCCTTACATCAACATGAAACTCAAGCAACATCTTATATACTCTATTCAAGCCTTTCCTGATCCCTCAACTGCTAATGTCCCAACTATACTTTTTGTATTCATTCTGAATGCTTTTATAGGTCCGTAGTCTCTCTCCCAATGCTAATTCAGCTCTTTATGAAACGGGCTTCTTTTCTTTTTTACATCTTTGTATCTCTAGTACTGAATGCACTGTCTTGTACAAAACAGAAACTCAACAACGACAATCAAATTTAAAGACCAAAACAAAGGCGGCAACTCACCAGACACGCCAGACATTGCAGGCACTGCATTTGCCAGTACGCTGATTGAGAATCACTGAGAATTCTACCTCATCTCCAGCCTGTAGCTCAATGCCATCCTGAACTTCCTTCACATGGAAAAAGAGTTTCTTGCTGTCTCCCACTTCATAGTTAATGAAGCCAAACTGAAATAAAAAGCACATTGCCTTAAGAACATAATCTTAGGGCATAAACAGTACATCACATTTTGAATGAAATACTATACTTGTCCCATTGAAAACACAGAGCCCCAAAGTGAGGAGCCATAGTTTGCTTAACAACACAATGAAAATGTCAACTATCTGGCAAATAAAAAACCCCCAAATTTAGGGCAGGTCTGGATTGGTAGGTAGAGTTTACCTGATCCTTCACACACTCCACGGTGGCCCGGCGCAGGGGTGTGATGTTGTAGGCCATTGTTTGTGCATTCTGACCCAGGACACACAACTGGAATTTGACACTTTCCCCCTTTTGAAGGCAATCCCCTTTGTTAGCCATCCCGACAATGCCAAACGGATAGACCTCACCTTTCATGTCCCCTAGGAAAAACATTGAGAGTTCTATGTCACATGTAATTAATGTTATAACTTTTAGCATACACATAAAATCAAAGTTCTCTAAATAATAGAACATCTGAGAATCTTTAGAATTTACATAGTGAAGCTAAAATCTAAGCCTGAAAGTTAAATTCCGCCAAAAATGTAAATAAACTTAATAACTTAGCATTTTACCAGAAAAGTTAAGGAACACTTTTTAAAGATCTCAATTTACTCCTATTATGCCCTAGATGGCTTTGCAGGGGGGGCAAATATGTAAGTGAAAAAAGTCTCTGTATATCACTTTTCTTTTTCTTTCTTTTTTTAATCTGTAAGGAGATGAAAGAAAACAGGAATATGTTAGACTAAATTGAAGGAAACAAAGATCTGTGTCTTCTGTTCTGCCCTGTTTGGCCTAAGACTGGGAAACCTAGTACCCTTTCCCAACACTATAATCCTGTCTTGATGGAAGAACAAAACTAGAAAGAATTTTTAAAAATTAAAATCTATCATATCAAATGAGAAAAAAAAAAGGAAAACTATTTGGCAATATTAGTTCACTAATTATGTTCAAACCATCTCCCTTTGCCAACTTAAGACATCTGCTCTTTCGCCATTTTGTAGTCATTTTTTTTTAAAAACATGCAGAGGGTCACTCATTGTGAAAACTATGCTACAATATTTAAAGTCAGCTTAGTCTCCTTGGCAGCCTTCTTCCCAATCTTCCTGACCTCCTCTCCTCCTTCAATATTAATAGATCCCCCAAGTCTTTTCTGGCTGACTCATACTCCCAACCTTCCGGGAGGAAAGTAAGATTAGGTTATAAATCACAGCCTCATTTCAAAGATCCTCAGGTTCTTCAGCACATAGAGAAGAATTGAGCTAGATCATGAATGGGTATCTGGTAGCAGCTGATTATGTGCCTAAAGGACATATCGGATGGCATGAATGGATCAAGATGGAAGAAAACAGGTGAATTGGAGAGTATGCCAGACATTCTCAGTCTTGAGTCAGGAGAGAGGGTAGGCTATACAGGGAACCATGACTGTTGAGATGAAGAATAAAGGGCGGTCAATTCTGTCACAACATGTCGGGTTTGTTTAAACTACATGGCATCAATAAATCCACACTCCCAGATCCTCCACCACCATCACCTGCAACAGGATGGCCATCTATATTTGCAGATGATTCTCTGTTGTCAGTGACAACAGGAGGAACAGATAGGTAAGTAGCCGGACCAGCTCCACCCTGCAGAAGCCCAAGCAACAAGCCTATCTATACAAGAGCTACAACTGGGGGCCAACTCCAGTTCTCCTCATCTTCTTGACCTCCCCACTTGCTCTGAGGGCTTCTCAGCCTAGGAAATAGCTACAACACAAAAGCACATGGAGTGCAAGGTCCTACTGCTCCTCACAGTCTACCCCAGGCCTCAGCCTCACTTCTGAAGATCTATTTCTTCCCTCTCCTACCTATCCTCTTATATGTAATTTAGGATTTGTATTTTTTTTCCTTGCTCTTTCAAATAGATATCATTAGCCCAACAGCTCTAAGTCTCCCTCTTTATTACTAGGAAAACAAAAAGTTATGAATATGAAAAGAATTGTCAGATGAATTTGTGGGGCTTTTTTTGGTACCATGTCCTCAAACTGAATGACTTAATATCTTGTACATATAAAGAGAAAATCTCAAAAAACAAAACAAGAAAATAACACCCATTGATGCTACCTAAGCAGACAATATTGCTTAACTACCAAAAATTAAAACTATGTGAACAGAAAGAAAAATCATGAAATTGCATCAAGATGTCATTTATTTTAATGTAGCACTACTTTGTTCACATGTGAACAGTCTCTTGTTACTCTTATAAGCCTAGTAAAGATAAAATTCTTAATCAAAGGATAAAAGATATAAAAAAATATTTAAAAATACCACACCAATAGTTAAGCAAAGTATATAAACAAAAAGTTTTCTAAGGATTTGCACACTGAAAATGACTACATGAAACCATGCTCCAGATCACTAATAGTAAGGTCTCACCACCTCACTCTATGCAAAGACAGGAAAAATCCACAGTAGAGGAGCTGTGGTTAAATAGGCATACTAATGCCTTGTTGGTGAAGTTGTAAAGGGGTCAGTCCCACTGATTTACAGCATTTCAATCTGTAAAGGAACCACATAACAAAAGCAACAGAATTGTCCATAATCTTTGATTGAGAAAATCTAATACAAGACAAACAAAGGGGCAATATTTACCAAAATAATCAAAAGCCAAGAACTTAAAAAAGGATGTTCACCCACCAAATTGGGAGGACAAAAATATCTCTATGAAAGAGATGGAACATTACTGTGCATTAAGAGAAATATGGAAAGATGTATATGAAGTGAAGAAAGCAAAGAGTAAGCAGAGCCAAGAGTGTATAAAACATTAACAGAAAGGTCACTAGAAGGAATCTGAATTCTGAGAAATGGGGGGAAGAGTGGTGTAGTGGGGCAGAAACCAGGCGGGCTCCTAGAGAAGTGAAAATGCTCAAGAGTAGCTCCATCTTCCTCCAGGCAGAAAGCAGGGGGCCTAATCAGGTACAACTATTTCTGTTTGTGCTTCTTGGTCACCAGGGAAATGAGTATAAGGCATCAATAAAATGTATTAAAGACAATCTTGGTTCTAACTTGTTTTGATCTTTCACTACAGAAAGGTGACAGGAAAACTAAGAGAGGCACCTCTCTTGCCCTGTTTAGTTAGGCATGTGAAGAAATCAGAGATGGTAGTAATGAACATACACTTGCCAATAACTTGAAGTCTCCAAACCACTCATGGAAGGATGCTGGCAAGGAAACCCTTACTTACCCTCCTCCACGATTTCAATCATGCCTTGGTATTCAGTCTGGGTTGGATCCACACTCCTCAGGGGGCGGATGACTTTACCCGAGTAGATGGTTGGATCAGCTTCCTCAGCCGTACCATTAACTACAAAACAAAAGGCCTATGAGACAAGAAAATTCTATAGACTCACTCCCTAATAAATGGAGTTAACAAACATGAGTATAAACAATGACCTAAGATACCAAGCTCTATTTGAGAAAGGAAGTTCTGAAGCAGAAAGTTCTAATCTTAATATGACTGCTTCAAAATTCAGACAATCTCAAGTCATCTTAATCCTTTTGTAAAGACCTATTTCAATGGATAAATAAATCTGATTGTAAATAAGGTACCCAAAAAGTATTCATATATAGCTTTTACTTATTTTAGAAAATTAGCATTAAAAACAATGGTGTTTGGCATTTGCTTTTAAGATAGTACAAGATTTTATCAAGAGGCAAAGGAATTCAGGGTGGCAGGTAAGGAAGACAATGTTACTTCTTAGAAATGCCCACAAAATGCATCACACTGTAGTAGTGGAGTGCTAGAGTCAGATGTGGGGACTACCATTATAAGGCATTTTACTCGTCAATGCCTCAGGCATTTGTCTAAATGCTGAAATGCATAAATTACAGATCTGCCCTGAGAGAGGGAGTTTCCCACCTCTATGAAATGGCAGGTTTGCTCATCAAGGACATATTTTTTAATAACAGAATTCTCTTCTCTCCACAGTCCAAAAGGTAAATTAATTTGTATATTTTTACCAAGTAGCATAAGTTACAGCAAAAGCTCAAAACCTCTAGTGGGGGAAGAATTGGAAACTAAGACTGAGACAAAAAGTCCTTGTTGCTGAGAAGTCACTGCCTGGTCCACTAAGAAATATCAGAGGATTAATCATGGAATAATAAAATAAATTATCATCTTCTAGTAGAAAGAAGCTTTCTTTCTATAAAATGGTTTGGGGTTATTTCTAAAAGTGAGAAGAAAAGGAGTGTTAATTTGCCTCTTGAAACTACCAGAGCAGTACTTGAGCAACAGTCACCCAATCCATTACCTGAGTGTGTTTTGTTCACCTTTTCCGCACTGACTTTATTGCCTTTGCTTTTTTAATTTTAATTTTAATTTTTTTTTTTATTTTTTAAACCCTTAACTTCTGTGTATTGACTTATAGGTGGAAGAGTGGTAAGGGTAGGCAATGGGGGTCAAGTGACTTGCCCAGGGTCACACAGCTGGGAAGTGTCTGAGGCCGGATCTGAACCGAGGACCTCCCATCTCTAGGCCCGGCTCTCAATCCACTGAGCTACCCAGCTGCCCCCTGTTGCCTTTGCTTTTTGACAAGCTGTATTCGACCATGTCCCCCAGTTCCAGGCTATCGACATCACCAGAGAACTCACTGTAGGGGAGAAAATGACATTCTAAAATAGTCTCAAACATAAACATTCCTTATAGGAGGATGTGTCCACTTGCAGCACCTCTCCAGGTACACACAGGTCAGCATGTAACTCAATAGGATGGCTACATTGCTAGTTTATAGAATCCTTAAATTAATGAAGCATTTCATAATATAAAACGTGATTTTTATTCCAAGGCAAAGAATCGGACATGGAGAACTAGATAATCTCTTAAATTCTAACATGATGAAAGGAATTACCTGTAATGGAAAAAGATTTCCTTATCATGATTGGCTGTTTCAATAAATCCAAAATTATCCTTCAGGGTTGCCACATAACCCAAGAGCCTCTTGGCATTGGAGTTACGACCTAAAAGTCGGACACAAGTTGCTGTCTGCTGACCAGTCCTCTTTGCTTCACTTACACTAAATTCAACCTATGAAAAAACAAGAATGTTCATGAATTGTGAACCATTTTTGACACACCTCAGTTCCCTCAACACAAAGTGAAATCCTTCTGCATGTCCAAAGATTGTGTTCTCTATTCTGTCATTATGCTTTTGCAGGAAACTTCTCTCAAAACTAACATTCCTATTTCTCCTAATGTATATTCATTTAGTTTTGTCCTACAAGATGATCTCCCCCTCTATGACAGTACTTTTAATGAGATTTGTTAATTAAGGCTTCTATCAACTTCAATTTCATCATCTTATCTTCCATAGAGAAATTGATCATCACTGGGTCTACCCCAGCTGAATGCCTGTAGTCATTCAAAGTCTTTCTACCTCTGAGGACTCAAGGACCTCCTAGATTCTTTATTTCCAAATGTGCCTTTAACAGCAGTTAAGATCTCAAAGTATTCTACTATTTATTCTTTAAGTTCAAGGGTTCTCTAAGCACAACCTTCATCTTAAGAGCTTATTCCACTATAGTAAGAATTCAGACTTTAGTATTGTTTGTGAAAGGGACAAACAAACAAACCAAACAACACTCCTGTATGACGGAGATGAATGGCCACTTCCAGAGACAGGGAAGCTTATAGTCAGTAAGTTGTTAGTATGGCTCTCTCACAGGACTTGGCTCAATTCCTTATTTTGAAGCTAAATTGATCTTTTACATTAAGTGTACCTGGTTGGATAAAACTTTATCTTGACTTGAACAAAATTTTGTCACTAAGTGATCGCCACTTTGAAACCAACCCTCTCCCTCTCCTTTTCTTTCTTTGAAAACAAAACCTTTACCTTCTGTCTTGGAATTGATACCAAATACAGGTTCTAAGACAAAAGTGTGGTAAAGGCTAAGCAATTGGGGTTAAGTGATTTGCCCAGGGTCACACAGCTAGGAACTGAGGCCACATTTGAATCCAGATCTTCCCCGACTCCAGTCCTAGTGCTCTATCCACTGAGCTGCTTAGCTACCCTATTTCTTTCTTTCTAATACTCCATACTCTAACACCTCACCTCAGTGGCCTTTTCACTCAGAGAGATACCTCTGCTCCTGTAGCCTCCTCCTTCAATTGTAGGGTTCCTGCTGGAACCTCTATTTGGGAAGTGCCCAGACTAGCCATGCTTGCTATTTGGCAATTATTTTATAAGATGGTATCATTCACAAGCATTTGGTTAGACTCTGGGAAATAGCATAATTTTTAAAACAAAGTCAAGTGAAACTCTGGAACTGAAACCATTTCACACTTCATTAGTGATTTTTAACATTCTTGGTCTTGACTTCAACCCTCAAAAAAGTAAAGATGTCTTTGCCTTATCTCCTATCTGAGGAGGAGTGGAGCCTTCCAGGTCCTTGGCTTGATATGCAATGGTCAGTTTCACCCCACAGTCATCATACACAATAATTCCATCTTCAGCCTCCTAAAACAAAAAGTGCCATGGTGAGGTTTGCAAGGTATCAATTGGGAAAAAAGAATTAGTGATACATTATAGGAAAACGAGAAGTTGAGCTCTAAATTTCTCCATAAGTAGAGGGTCCTTTACAAGAGGGGGGGAGAGGAGGGGAAAGCCAGCTTAGTAGACAAAAATCAACTCTAATGGGGTCTTTTCAGTAGCAGGATATCCTCACTTTTTGCTACTTAAGAAAATTTTCCAAATATTTATTTAATTTTATCTATTATATATCATAATATATTATTTAAAATGTATTAATCATTAAATTTTCAAATAAAAATTTAAATAGAAATAAAAATATTTGGATATAAATAAAGTATTAAACAGGAAAGACCTTTCTATTCTTCATCTAATGATTAGCATTCTTTGAGTCATTTTCCACATTATATTTTCCCCATGAAGTGTTTGTAACTACTCATTTACAAAATTTATTAGGCATTGTGGGTAGACATCATGGAACATAATTTTTAAAAAGTTTAAAACATAAATTTACAGGTTAAAGACTTCCACTGATCCAATACAGCCACATATAGTGCCCACCAATAAAAATGGCAACTCATCCATAACTTCTCATCCTGCGCAAGTATGAAGTTTATGTCCTTCCACTAGAGCTCCATAAAGGATCTAGTAAAGAATTAAAGGCTTTATTCAAGGTCTTTTAATAATTTTGTTGATATGAATGTAACATTCAGGTCTATTATCCCTCACACTCTTGCTACATAACTGGCCCATCTCCTTTTCTGTACAAACATGCCCTTGCTTATTATGTACATTATGATAGTTCTCATATCCAAATATATTATTTATGGCTCTGGAAGGCATAACTTTTCTTGGAAAAATTCCAGAACATATCATTAAGGAGATGATTAATGAACATTCAGAAAAAGGAGTAATGATTTTTTTTAAAAGCTAGAAACAACAAATCATATCAAATAAGCCTTATTCCTTTATAAAGTTACTACACTGTGGGGGGAACAGGGAGATGCTACATATTTTACGTAGGTTTTAATAAAGCATTTAATAGTCTCTCCTTTAATTCTCATGGAAAAGATAGAGAGATGTATGTATTAGAACTAGTTGAAAGGCTGAACCCAAAAGTAATTAATAGTTCAAATATCAATCTGGAAGCCAGTCTTTAGGGGAGCACCCCAGAAATATGTATATGCCCCTGTGCCATTTAACATTTTATCAGTGACTTGGATAAAGACACAGGTGATATGCATACTGGATCTCCTGATGATGACATATACTAGTCGATAATCAGAATTTTAAAAGATCTTGACAATCTAAAAACATAGAAACAAATCATTTAAGATGCAATTTAATAGTCAAATGCAAACTTATAGTAGAGTTCCCCAAAATCAACATTAAACAATTCAATATGGGGTAAACATGACTAGATAGTAATTTATCAAAGAGATAAGAGAGATTTTTTTAAAAACCCTTAACATTTATCTTAGAATTGACAACAAGTATTGATTCTAAGGCACAAGAGTAGGACTAGGCAATTGAGGTTAAGTAACTTGCCTTGGGTCACAGCTAGGAAGTGTCTGAGGTCATATTTGAACCCAGGACCTCATGTCTTCAGGCCTGAGTCTCTATCCACTGAGCCACCTAGATGCCCCAAGATTTGAGTTTTAATTTTAATGGATTGCAAGATAAATTAGTCAATAGTTTCACATAGTAGAAAAGATTCTGGTTCAGGTAAGGATTAGACTAGAGACCGCTGGTGTTCCTGCCAACATAAATTCTCTGAATTTACAAGTCTTCATTGATATACTAAAATGGAACACTTAATTTTCATCTTTTTTTTTTTTTTTAAGATCATGGCATTCAATGCTTTAAGCATATAGGATTACCAAGAGAGTGATGTTAAAAAAATTGGGTTCAGAGAGCATCTTCAGAGATCATTGCTACAGTCAGCTTCCTAAAGGTAATACAGCTATTCTTAAATTCTGCTCTTCATCAATTTGCATTGCCAGTGCAAGATAAAACAGACAACTTAATACTCTGCATCTCTTCTTTTTCTCCTATGTAGCAGGTAGGACAACAACTCTCTGTCACGTTTCTTTCTCAACAGAGAACATGTGTCCATTTGAAGAGTATGTAGGATTTCCTTCAAAACACTGGTAAAAAATCTTTTCAGAGCACAGATACCCATTTATTAATACCTGGCTTTTGACAGGTCTAAGCACAACAGTGCAGTAATTATCAAAACTACCTGGCATTGGCTCAGAAACAGAAAGATAGAACAGTGAAACAGAATAGACATACAAGAGGTAGTAAAAGACTATAGTAAATTTGGTATTTGACAAAACCATATATCCAGGATTGGTAGTAACAAGTCCCTGAAAAAAACTGCTGAGATAACTGGAAAGTAGTTTGGCAGAAACTAAGTATAGGACAATATTTATAAGATCAAAATGCATATGTGATCTAAACATAAAAGGAGATACCATAAGCAAATTAGGAAGAACAGAGAACATACTACCTATTGTGGATAGGAATCTGAGTCAATAAGAGATGGAGAGCATTGTGAAATGTAAAATGGGTAATTTTGAATATATTCACTTGAAAAGTTTTTGTACAAATAAAATAACGCTTCCGAGATTAGGAGGAAAGCAAAAAATTAGGGGAAAAAATGTATAGACAACTCCTCAGATAGAGGTCTCATCTAAAATATATAGTGAACTTTGACAAATTTATAAGAATAAAAGTCACCTCCAACATGAACAGACAATTCAGATGAGGAAATCAAAGCTATATATAGGTATATGAAGAAATGCTCTGGATCACTACTGATAAGAGAAATGCAAATCAAAACAATTCTGAAATATCACCTCCTACCCACCAGACTGGCTAAGTGACAAAAGGGCATTGTGACAAGTGTTGGAAGAGGTAACTGTTGGTGGAACTGTGAACTGATCCAATCATTCTGGAGAGCCATTTGGAATTACATTCAGAGAGCTATAAAACTGTGTATACCCTTAGACCCGGCAATATCACTTATAGCAGCTCTCTTTGTAGTGGCAAAGACTTGGAAACTGAGAAGATATCCATCAACTGGAGAATAGCTAAACAAATTGTGGTATATGATTGTGATGGAATACAACTGCAACACAAGAAACAAACATTGATTTTTAAAAAAAAACACCTGGAAAGAACTATATGAGATAATGAACAGTAAAACGAGTAGAACCAAAACATCATACACAGTCGCAAAACGAATACTAGAAGAATAAACTGAGAATGTTACCTCCAGAAAATGAACAGAAAGATAAAACCTGAAAGACTTAATGAATATGTTGGCCTCCATGACAATATCCTATATGATGCAGGGATGATAGGGAGGAGTTGGGACACTAGTGGATGGGCTCTATTATGTAGATATGAAGAAAGGTTAGTTAAACATAGATCATCTGTGATTTCATTTGTGTAATATCTTCTTTTTCTTTATATATGGAAATGCCTTTTTTCTTTTGTAAACATCTGGAATAATAAAATTTAAATTAAATTAAAATTAAAAAAAAAACAGCATAGGCATAACACTCTTACTGACAATCTGGCTGAAAGGGGACTTGGGTCAATGTAGAAATACTATCCTTCCACTTTCATCTATAAATATTTTGGGGATAATAAGAGACAATTGGGTCTCACACTTTGTAATCTTAATGGTCTCTCTCTTTCTTGGCTTGTTTTCAACAAGGTTCAGCAAATGAATTTATATTCTAAACTGATGCTGCCAGTTAGTTATATAGTTCCATAAAGGAGTTAGATATTTGATGGCTTATGATATTTCTGGATTCTTTTGGCTAGTGACAAACAATAATACAACTTCTCTAAGAAATGGTGACCAGAATTCTTTACTTTTATCCATTTTCTAGGATAAAAACCCTTGTTTAATTTAGGTCACACTGGGCAGCTGTTATTGTACAGAGTATCTTCTCATTTTTTCCCCCTTCTAATTTGATATGAACATTTGGCTATAACTAGTTAATGGTATTAGTGCACACTGGAATTCAGAAACAACTCATGTTGGTAAACAGTTTCTTGTCTATTGATGGTCAATTTGCTTTTTTGAGGGGTTGGGGTGGGTGGGTATGCATGGAAATGTTTAGTGCTTGCTAAATCTAGGAGCTTTCTGAAGGAAGTATTCATGACACACAGGTTTAATTTCTGAATGATTTACAAAGCTTTTGGTGTTAAGTCTTTTCTTACCAATATAGTTTTCACAGTCCTTTCCTGTGTCAACTCTTGAACTGAAGTTAGGGTGGTTGTGTCAAGACATGCTGACTGACATAAAAGCTAGTAAGATCTTGTTAGGTTATTAGTCAAATTTCTTTAATTCCTTCATCCAAAAGATATTATTAGTACATATGCTTTGTGTATTTCTATGATGATGTTTACTTCTATTCAACATAAACATTAACTTCACCATTTCCTTTATTTGTCTGAGTAGGACCTATGGGTACATTTATATTTGTCATTTTGTCGATATGGTTCAGTTCCTTGAGTGGTATACCAGTTTATTCATATTTTAGCAAAGATCTCATTTTCTGGTTACCAGCAGATGTTAATTTGAAAACTGTTTGATCTTTGGCATTACCTGTTTCTGCAACTCCAACTTCAATAAGGAAGAAGGAATCTACAAGGGACAGTGAACCATTTTATACTTCTCTATCTGTCAAAGATCACCACAAAACTCATTACTTAGGACTCATGACTGCGTTAGTCATAAGCATCACCCTACTTAGCTGGGGTGGACAGCCACTTACAGTCAATATCTTTACAGGTAGGTAGAATGTATCAAAGCTGGTGGTGTTCTGTTGCCACATTGCAAGGACCCAGAGTTAACATCCAAGGTCAAGAGATAGTGCTAAAATATAACTTTTGCCTACAAGTAAAATTTCAGAAAGTTAAGGCAACTGTTGGTGATCTCTCTTCTGCATAACAATTACTGGTTGCACCACTCATTCATTCAGTAATCTTTTATGGCTGTGGCAATCTAAGCAAGGAAGCCATCAAATGCAGCCTTGAAACTTGAAAAAATATATAATTAATCTTATCTCTCCCAAACAATAGACTGATCAGAAACTTTAAAAGCAACTCTTTGATTTTCAATGGCATCTAGAGTGGTTTAAAACTTCTAATAAGTGATTAAATGTTTCTTAATTAACAACTAAAATTAAATATTAATGTTTGAGAATTTAAAGTGGCTGGAACTGTTGAAGAGAATGTACAAATGCTTGATTAGATGTGTTTCTGAATTTAAAAGTTTTTATTTTAGCTACTTAAAAAATTTCCCCTCGAAATTACTTCATTTTGTCAGCTAAGAACTAATCAGATCTATCGGTCTAAAAATTTGAAACTTCAAAACCTACCTAAAAAACAACAAAATTCCAAAACTACCAATCAATAATGGACACCTAAAAATATTAAGAATAATAAATGATTCAACATTATAGAGTATGACATATCTTTGTTGTTTGTTTTACTTAATATGATACTTAACACTTGAAAAAAATTTGTCCTTTTTAAAAAATACAAATCTAAGAACATTCTAAGTATGAACAGTTACCTTTTCTTTGCCTTTATTTGGGCTAGTGGTTTTGGGATTGGCAAAAGTGGCTTCTTTCTCTACAGTGCCAATAAAACGGTGATCTGAATGAGTGTGGAATGAAACCGTGCCCTTGGGAAGCTTTTTAATCCGAATAGCATGATTTCTTTGGGCAGACAGCATATCCTACAAAATAAGAAAAGTTTTTGGTTCATTTTAAATAATTTTTTAAAAGCAGATTTTTAAAATCTCATACTTTTACTCAAAAAATTATTTTACTCACAGGAACCACAGTAAACTCTACTTCATCTGAAATATGGAGCTGGTTCCCATCCAGAATTTCACTGAAGTGAAAGAACATACAGGCATCACGATCCACACACTTGATAAACCCAAAACCATCTCTCATGGCAGCAATCACACCCTGCAACACAAATACACAAGTCAATGCCAGTAGGTGATTCAATCAACAAATTCCTACTACATACCAAGTAGGAGGACAACATACAAACAAAATACAGGGTAGTTTTGGAAGAGAGAGCACTAATATAACCTGAAGGGGAAGGTTCAGGAAAGGTCTCATATAAAAAAAGGTGGCACTAAGGCTGAGCTTTGAAGGAAAACTAATAAGAGGCTAAAATGAGAAGGAAACGCATGTCAAGCACAGGAATGATATACAAATGTATGGAGATGAGAGATGGGATGCTATAAATAGCAAACAAGATTACCAGTTTGGTTTGACTGAAGTGTAATCAGCAATAATATTGGAACGGTAGTCTCAAGGGGCATTTATGAAGAACCTTCAAAGATAGAAAGGCTTTTTATCTGATCTTAGATGGTACTAAGAAATGACTGGCGTAAGGTAGTCAGACCTTTAGGTACATACCGCTTTGGTGGCTATGTTAAGGCTGGATTGCATTTGGGAGAGAACTGAGGCTAAAAGACCAACCAGAAAGTTCTTTGCAATAGTTCAGATGAGAGGTGAGGCAGACCTTAAGTAGGATTGTAGTTGGGTACAGGTAGAAAAGGGAGAGTATGTAGAAGATATGAAAGCCAACTCAATAAGACTTGGCAATCAGTTTGAAAAGTAGGATAAAGCAAAGTGAAGAATCACAGATGAATTGAACATCCTAAGTGGCGGTGTCCTTGACAGAGAGCGATTTAGGAGGATACATTTTAAATAGGGGGGTGAGGAGAATGGGTAAAGAGAAAGAGCTCTCTCTTAAATATGCTAAGGTTGAAATATCTATTCGGCATCTAATTTTAAATGCCCACTAGGCAATTGGTGATATGATTCTCAAGCTCTGGAGAGTAGGGCTAAATATTACAGAGCTGGGAGACATTTGTTCAGAGATCATAAATGAACCCATGGGAGTTTGGGAGGTCTCAAGAGAATGTAGGGACACTTTTGGGGGGGAGGGGGAAGGATACAGTCAGAGTTAAAGTTTATTTATATGGATAATGATCCAGAAAAGACTAAGTGGTCAGACTTCCTAAGTAGAACAAAAGGAGAGCAACATCACAAAAACCCAGAGTGGAGACAAAATTCAGGAAGGTTCTACCTTTTGGTACTTAAGTCAAGAAAAATGAGGCTATCATATGGGCCATTGATAATTTTGTCAGGAGTGGTTTTAGATAAATGATGAGGAAGGCAACCAAATTACAAAGGTCTAGGAAGTGAAAAATGGAAGAACAAGTATTTTCAGAGTTTATTGATATAAAGGTTAATAACTTAAGGAGATGCTATGGTTAAATCAAGGTTTAAGAATGAGGTAGAACAGGGTATCACTGTTAGCAGAAATGAATAATCCAGAAGATAGGAAGAGGCTGAAAATTGGGAGTGGAGGAAGAGATGTGGGAGCAATCTGCCAGAGGATATAGGAAATAATGGAATAAGAGTTATAATTAAAGGTTGTCCTTGGTGAGAAGGGCCAACTCTATCAGAGAGTAGAAGAGAGAGTGGGTGAAGATGTCAAAAGGTTTAATAATGAGGCAACATGGTATAATGGAAAGAGTGTTAGACTTGGAAGTCAGAAGAGGCTCAAGTTCAAATTCAATTTCTGTTACTTATTAGCTGTATGTTCATGCAGAAATTACTTAACTACCGTGAGCCTATTTTTATAGTGATACAAGGATATCTCCAGTAATTCATAAGATTTTCAAAGGGCTCAAATAAAATATGGATGCAAAGCACTCTGTAAAACTTAAAAAGCTCATTATTTACTAAAATATCAACAAAGAAAAGGTATCCCATTAGAATTAGATGTAAATTTAAATTGTTTGACTGAACAAGTGAAAAATTTAAAGCACTAGATACATTCCTAATTCCATTTCTTTCAACAGTGAAAGCCTAGGGGACAGCTAGGTGGCTCAGTGGATTGAAAGCCAGGTGGTCCTAGGTTCAAATCTGGCCTCAAGACACTTCCTAACTTTGTGACCCTAGGCAAGTCACTTGACTCCCAATGCCTAGCCTTACTGCTCTTCTGCCTTAGAACCAATACAAAGTGTTGATTCTAAGATAAAAGGGTTAAAAAAAAAAAAAGTGAAAGCCTAACACACCCTCTAATGAAAAGGCCTTTTTCCCATTTAAATGTCATCTCTTTGGCAATTATATGTTGTATAATTTGGCTACATGTAACTAACATTTGTTCATATCTTAATAGTTTAAAAAGCCTCACATCTGCACTGAGGATAAAAAAAAAAAAAAAAAAGCAAAAACCAGTCCTTGCTTTCAAGGAGCTCCCATGGTAATCTTAGAGGAAGGAGAAATAAGAAGGACTTTGGGCAGAACTTAAGATTTTAGCTGAGATTTGAAAGGTTGCTGGTGAAAATGCTCAGAATAGGGAGATGAGTGTCCTGGGCATGGAACAGCATGGAGGAGGTCAGTGTCCATGGATCCCAGAAGGTGTGCAGGAAAGTAAGATCAAACCAAGTCATAGATTTTAGATTTGATATTGGAGATAACAGGGAACCACTGGAGCTTAATGAATAGATGGTTATGTCCAATCTCTAATTTTAGGAAGATCAATTTAATAGCCAAGTGGAGGATGGATTGGAGTGAGGAAAATCAGATCACCAGCAGCTGTTTTCAATAGTCAGGAATAAGGGGCTACACCAGGGTGGTAGCTGAGTCAGAGGAAGAAAGGCATACATAATGAGAAATTTTATGAAGGTACAAACAACAGGACTTAATCACTGACTGGGGGTGTGTGTGTGTGTGTGAGAGAGAGTGAGGTTAAGAGTAAGGTGATGAAGATGACATCAAGGATGTAAGACTGAGTAACTGGGAGGGTGGTGACACCCTTAATGGTAATGGAGGGAAGTTTGGAAGGGAGGAAAGTTTTGAAGGTAGAGATAATATATTTAGTTTTGGACATGTCTAAATGGCAGAGATGGAAGAATGGAGGTCAGCAGAAAGGTTAGGGCTGGGCAAGTAAATCCTAAAGTCATCTGCATAAAGATAATACCTGAAGAAAACATCAAGTAATATAGCAGAGGGAGAAGGCAGACCAGGACAGAGCCTTGGAGGACCCTCACTATAAGCAGAGGGAACTTAGATGAGGATGAGGGAAGGGGAACTGAGGAGTGGTCAGAAAGGCGGAGAACCAGGAAAGGGTAATGTCACAAAAACTCAGAAAGAAAAAGTATCAAGGAGGATGTGAAGCTGTGGACTGGAAGGACAGCAGTACCCTCTTCCTATGGAATTTGTGATGTTCAAAGGACATCCAGCTTGAGATAATCAATAGACAGAGACATGAAACCAGAAGTCAGGAGAAAGGTAAGGGCTGGATAAAAAGATCTGAGAATATTCAAGATGATAATGAAATCCATGAGAGCTAATAAGATCAGTAGCAAAAGTATATACAGAAAAGACAGAGGAGAACACAGGAAAGAACCTTAAAAGTACCACCATAGTTGATGAGCATGAAGTGGATAAAGAATCTGCAAAGGAAAGTGAGATCAGACAGACAGGAGAAGAACTAGGATGAAGCAGTGTCATAAAAACCTGGAAGAAAGGAGAATATCAAAGGTTACATACAGAGAGGTCAAGGAGAATGAGTATTGAGAAAAGTCCACTGTGTTTGGTAATTAAAAGATATTAAAATTAAAAGATTAACTTTGTTGATGGCAATTTCAATTTAATAAAAGTTTGCAAGTCAGAAGTTAAAGAGACAGGAAAAGAAGTAGAGAATCTAGATAGCTTTCTCAAGGAGTTTAGCCATCAAGGGGTAGGAGGAGAAGATACAGGATGATAACTAGCAGGGATGGAGCAAGTGAAGGTTTCTGAGGATGAGAGATCTGGGCATTTTGTTGACAATAGGGAAACAGCCAGGGGGCTGGGAGTGACTGAAGATTACAGTTAAAATAGGGATGATAGGGGGCAGCTGGGTAGCTCAGTAGATTGAGAGCCAGGCATAGAGACGGTCCTGGGTTCAAATCTGGCCTCAGACACTTCCCAGCTGTGTGACCCTGGGCAAGTCACTTGAACCCAATTGCCTACCCTTACCACTCTTCTGCCTTGAAGCCAATACACAGTATTAACTCCAAGATGGAAGGTAAGGGTTTAAAAATAAAATAAAATAAAATAAGAATGATAGAGGAGGCAATCTACTGTAGGAGATGGGATAGGATGGGATAACTTGGGCATGGAGAATGCAACCCCTTCATGGGAAATGAGTGAAGGAGAAAGTGGCAGGAATCATGGGAATAATGGGAGATGAGGAACTGGGGAGAAGAGGGAGCCCTCTGTGAATAGGCTTAATTATTTCAGAGAAATATCTAATGGCTAAAGAATTGGCCCTGGACTCAGAAAGACCTGGTCTCAAGTCCCATCGCTAACCCTGATCAGTCACTTAAAACTCTCAGGATCCCAGGCAATTAAGACATAAGGTATAAAGCATCATTTATCAACATTTGCTTTGGTAGACAAATTGTCTCACAAATTCCTTTTACCAAAAAATCAGCTCTGGTTCTTGCCAGTCCCTTAACAATTTCTGCAATGTGGCCAAATCCCCAAAGAACTAAAAAGAATAATAACAACAAATTTTGGGACGAGTTACATTTCTTATAAAAGATGTTTCGGAGAAATGCTACCTGGATCCATCAATAATTACTATAGTAGGATAACTATAATAACTTTTATTATAGGAATTTGGATATACTATTAAGTCACACCCAAAAGAAGATCTATAACTTAACCTTACAATTAACTTTAATAAACTTCATTATAACAGGTTGGGAAGCAAATAATTACCTCGTCCCCAAGAACCAGAACTGAAATAAAAAGAATCTAAAATACTAGAAGGAACTTGCATTAACCCCAAAAGCCTTAATCTGATTCTAGTGTATTTGCAAGACCTTTCAAAGTAGAAACTAATTTTCTGTACAAAATCTTCTTAATGTCACTATGAACAATTTCCATGAATTATTTTGACTAGTCTTGTTGATATCATTTATATATAAACTAAGTAGACAGTAACTGAAAATTGAAGAATAAATAAAACTTGCCATTTCTCTGGTTTCATTAGTGCATTGAAACGTATTGGTGAGAACTTCTATGTTGGTTGCTCGTTCTAATTTGTCACGTCGGTCTGTTGAAATATTAAACCTAACATGGTCACCTTCCAGTAGAGTCACCTTGGATTTTGTATCTTTGTCTCCAAAGGGAAGTTCTTTAGGAATCACAAAATCTACTTTGATGCGTCCAGGCAATGGATCATTCTGATGAGAAGAAAAATATTTTAAACTACAGATTCTCTTCAACATTTCTATTTCAAAGTCAAACCAAAGGAATAATGCAAATCAAAATAATCTGTAACAAACTGCCGTGATATTTTGACTATTCCTGATCTGTAACCACAATACAATCACAAAACACTAACAGATAACTACATTTTCTTCAAACATTTTCAGTCTTCTTTCTCCTATTTCCTAAATAAATAATATGACTTAGAAAAGCGGTGTTGATTAACTCAAATTATTTTTCTAGAAAAGATTTCTGTGACTGTATTTTAGAAGCATAGTATAGTAGATAAGAGAACTAGATTAAAATCCTTCTTCAGATATTTACTTATTATATAACTACTGGCAAGTTATAACCTATCAGGGCTTGTTTCTTAATCTGCAAAATATGAAAAAAAAATACCTCTTGTAAAGTATCTCATGGGACCGTGGTGAGGCATATAAATATATACATGTATACACATATCCTTCTACAATTCAAACATTCAAATGCTGTATAAATAGTAATATAGCTTATAATGTGTTTCTAGTTTTTTCATTACCCAACTTTAGTAGGGTAAAACCCCAAATAATTCTTAAGCTGGTGTCTATTTCCCCTTTTAAACCAAATTAATTGATCTATAAAGTCTGAATAGTTTTTCTGAAACTACCAAAAAGTTTAAAGACACAGTGTTAAAAGAATTTACTAACTAATCAAATCAAATCAAATTTGACCATATTTTTCCTTTAAGTTTTCAGAGGGTGGTCCGCTATAAATGGTACAGGCAAAGCAATGGACTTTCAATCACCATTTTACTGAATTTAAAATGTCTGATGTCAGTGGGTAATGGGAAAAAAAGCAATACTTCACTAGCAAAAAGTGTTTACCTGGTTTTTATTAGGTACTTTTGGAATAACTTTGGTTACAGTTCCATCAAAATGTTCAATGCTGATATCTTCAAAAATGACTGTTCCTTGAGGCAGTAGTCTGACATCTGTTGCAACTTCTTTACCCTATAATTAGAAAAGAAAAGCACATAATGCAAATATTTCCTAAGAAACAATGAGGACCAGTGTCAAGAAGCTGGAATTTAAATAGACTTTCTTACATTTCTGTCTTTGATTGTGAATTCCACGTCATCTCCAGGCTGTAAGGCTTCTAGGTCACCTTTAAATTCACTATAGTGAAAGAATATCTCCTTTACAACATCACCCCTTTCAATAAAGCCAAATGCTTCCTAAAACAAAACACATAAAAAAGGAATATTATTTACTAACTCAGTTCTTTAGAACTTTATATTGTTGATTTAAAGGGAACAATCATCTCCATAAAAACACTAGAATAGAAATATTTTACATTTTTGCATGAAGTCTGATATCAAATGAAGAGTCAACTTTATCTCCTTTTCAATTCTGCTTTTGCAAGAAGGAGCTTAATTAGACATGCAAGATGGGAGTTCTTAAATCATTTAGAGTGAAATTTAGGTACCTCAGACATTCCCCCACACCCCCAAATTTATAATGGAAGGAAATGCTGTATTTTGGTTTCATGGTTAGAGGTTAATGAAAATTAAAGATATAATTTTCCTCTTCAACCAAATTCTCTCTGAAATTTATTCATTTCCTCAAAAAAAAAAAAAAAAAAAAAAAAAAAAAAAAAAAAAAGAAACCAATTCATGATGTAAACAATATATTTTTTTAATATGGCACTGAGGAATACTGAAGAAATTAGGTTCTGCCAGTAACTAAACCATATGACTTTGAGTCAATCACAACCTCCTTAAGTTTTAGTTATTTATCTGGGCATATAACAGGGGGTTAGATTGGATAGACTTTTAAGGTCCCTTCAAATTCAACATGCACAATGATTATTTTTTGTATTAAGCTTTTAAAATAATAGTGAGAAATGCATTTACAATTGGGAGGTAATAAAAGAGGCAAATTTTAAAAAAATGAAGTAAATTTCAATATCAAAATAGTTTTCTGGATTTCCCTACTATACTTACCTTCATGGCACAAACTACTCCCTGACAGCGAGCTTGCTTCTTTTTCAACAGCATAATATTACGAGCACTTACAGCACCAGTACTAGAGAGGAAGTAAGGGAGGAAAAAAGAATAAAGGAAGAACTAAAATACACAGCATTACCTATGCTCTAACAATAAGAGGAATAATACAAAATAAAATCTCCAGGGCTTCAAAGAGGTTGACATATCAAAATAACCACAAAGCTTTTAAAAACTAACCCAGTAAGTATCACTACATTTTAGAAAAAGCTATTCCAAATTCCTAAGTCTTTAAGTATTAGGCAGATACAGGTCACATAATAAATAGAAAAATTCCTAAACACAAATTCCATATTTTGCCAACATCTCTTTTTTTCCTGGTTTTTCCCCAAGACAAGATCTGAATTGAAGAGACAAATTTTTAAAAAGCAATAGGGAAGATTTAAAGTTTTGAAAATATCTATTCAATCACGATTTGATTAAATATTAAACTAACCAAGGAGTTAAAGTTGCGAGGGAATGGAGTCCATGAATGGTGTCTGATTTGCTTTCTTTTTATTTTGTACAGCTGGGAATAGAAACTAGCCACATCAATGTTACACAGAATGTTACTAATCTCCCTCCACCTGATAGCCCTTGTGTTGGTATAGTCACATTTATGGAAAGGGCAGGAAGGGGTTAATTCTCTTTCCAGCATTGTCCTCAGTATGGACCAGACATGAAGAAGTAGGTCACATAAGAAACATTACTTTCCAATAAGAGAGCATCACTTGAAGCACTATGGCAATAACTTTTTTACTTTATAAACTAAAGGTCTACAAAGGACAACTTAAAAGGCTAGAGTTAGAAGTTAAAATTTCAAAAACATTTAAAATTTTAGAAATAATAAAACATTTCTTAGTAGGAAAATATTAAAGAGATACTTACTGTTTATTTGTGTCAATTATAAAATTTATCTTATCTCCGGTTTCCAGCTGAGCATTCCCTTCCACGTCTTCAGGGGTATAGGTCAGATAAAACACTTCCTGTGAATTAACACACTTGTATGACCATATTTGTGTGCTACAGATGCGCTGTATATTGACTTTCTTAAACACTTAAGACATTGGCATTTAAGCCAAGTTTCTTTAGGTATGATGACAAACAAAAGCAAAGCGCTTTCTTCACATAAAAACACATTTGTCTCCAGGGTGTCAAAGGCTTTCTTGAGTCTTAAAGCTGAGCAGCAGTCAAACTCCAAAAAGTTTAAACACACTTGGAAGCATTTGCCCAGAAAATAAATGCAGTTAAAAAAGAAAAAGTTTATGTAAGACAGACATACTATTACTGGAGTTAGTGGCTAATATGAATTATGATTCAATGACAAAAAATTTTTTGATTAGGAAGTATTTCATAAGATTTTTGGAAGGGAACATTTGGGCAAAGTAAGAAACTTGGAAGTTTTGTTTATTTCTGATTATCGCACTTGAAACCTTTCAGAAACAAAATTTAAAACTGATTTGAACAACTGCAGCTTAAATTTTCTACTTTGAATTTAAAAAATATGCTTATAGATCATATTGGTGGATCAAGCAAAAGTTTAAGAAAAATACACAAGATTACCCCATTACGTTCGTAGCATACACTCCCTGTTGGACTCTGACCCGGGGCAGCTGGAGATTTACTCTCTAAGTTGTGAGGAACAGCGCACACAACCTACCAGTCAAAAAAAAAAAAATTCCATTGCTAATCATTTCAGGAGCAGCACTGTGCAACACAAACGGAATCTTAATTGCCTCTACACTATATGCAGGGATGCATTTTAATATGATCCACAAGAGGATGTTATGCTGCAAAGTTTCAAGCTTACAGTTTGAGGGTTAAGCAAAAACCCAAACTGAGCCTTAACTAAATTGGTTGGTTTTGTTTTGTTTTGTTTTGTTTTGTTTTGGTTTTTTTTTTTTTTGGCCAAACAAAGGGCAAGAAACACCAATGTTTTCAATAGTTATACAGCTCTCTTGCATACAAAAGTGAGGGTCTTCCCTTTTCCATTAAGAAGGAAACACACGCACACACGCACACACACACACAGAATCAAGCCACTAACTTGTCCATTAATTCGTTCTTCGGGTAGGATTTCTGGTTTTATCTTCACCAGTTTAACAGCAATAGGTTTTCCAGTCCGCCGGTCAGATGATACTTCAAATTCAACATCATCTACAACAAAAAAAGAATATTTTCTTCAAGTCTGCTTACTTTTTAGCACAAAATTTTCTGATTATCTAATAGGGAAATACTATACATGTGATGCCTCATGAAATATGACATTTTTACTTTTCTTATTGTTAATGGACTTTTCTTCTTAATCCTAAAATGAGCCATAGGACTTAAATTTTATTCTTTTTCTTTTTTTAAGCCCTTACCTTCTGTCTTAGAATCAATACTGTGTATTGGTTCCAAGGCAGAAGAATGGTAAGAGGTAGGCAATAGGGGCTAAGGATTTGCCTAAGGTCACACAGCTAGGATTTATCTGAGGTCAAATTTGAACTTAGGACCTCCCATCTCTAGGTCTGGCTCTCAATCCACTGAGCTACCCAGCTGTCCCCCATAGGACTTAATTTGAGAGGCATTTTTAGGAATTATCCAGGCAGGATGGAAGAACAAGAGATACGAATGCATAAACAGGGTAGGATACTTAATTTAAAATATTCCCTTTTAAAAAGAATTTTTACTTTAGAACCATTAGGGAATTAACTGTTAGAAGGGAAATGTTACTATATATCCAAAGCAAATCCAATCTCAACCACTTAACTATGAAAGTTGCATTTCCTTATAGTTATGGATAGATCCAACCAAACCAGAATTCTGCCGCTGCACCTCTTAACTCCTATATTAACAAGTACTTAGGAAAAATAGGTGCTATAAGTATTGAAAACAGAATGTTATTAAGAGTTGATAAATTACCTCCTACTTTTAGCTCCTGCAGGTTGCCATTGTATTGTGAACAGTGGAAGAAAAGTCTAGCTTGACGTTCTGAACACTGAATAAATCCATAAGAGGTCAGCAGTTTTTCAATAACCCCAGTTTCACGCAGTGCTGCCGAAGTACCATTGGGGTACCCGTTGTGTCCATTGTTGTGGAGAAGGTTTGGATCAAAGCTCATCTCGCAGTGATAATCAAATATTGCACTTTCAGTAGTATTTGCTGATTCTTCTTTTTCAGCACACGTTTCAAAGGATGAAAATTTCTAGTATATTTTTTTTTTTAAAAAAGAGAGAGAGCGAGAGGAAATGATCTACCAAGCTAATAGAGATCTGACTGCTGCTGCAGCGGGCAATCAATCTCACAGTACAGCACTGAAGAAAACAAAGACTACTAGCAGCGTTGGGAAGTGCTCTTGTGAAGCTGTTGAGTAGGCACAAACTTCTTGTTTCAGATCAAGTGTTGTGTCTTCAGCTTAAGTTTACTCTTCTTTGGTCTTGGTGGTGGTTACAAACGAGGCGTGTTCCTGGCCTGATCTGAACTTGAAGCAGCAGTTTCAGGTGGTAAAGTCTGTTCTGTTACACTTCATACCCAACAGCTCAGCGCCCCCTCTCCAGCGCCGCCATAAGCAGCAC
>NC_058133.1:465837194-465856237 GCF_016433145.1 Gracilinanus agilis
GAGGAGAAGGAGGAAGAGGAGGAGGAGGAGGAGGGAGAGGAGGAAGAGGAGGAAGAGGAGGAGGAGGAGGAGAAGACGACATTGACCTTGCAGTTCAGAGAGTTTAAGTGATTTGTCCCCTTGTAAATGTAAGAGGCAAGATTTAAATTCAGGTCTTTCAAGACTATTGCTTTAATCACTACATGACAAGATGGGTGATTTCCCAATAAGAACAGAAATGTGAAGAAGAACTGGACTGGGGACTATTATTATTAGTTTTATTAACTAATGAATTCAGTTTTGAATATGTTGAATTTGAGGTGAAGGTGGGATATTCAATAAGTCAGCAACAATGTATTCCACATCTACAATGCACTGAGCCCTGAACCAGGTTCTGGGGGTACAAAGACAAAATCTCAACAATCTCTGCCTTCATGGAGCTTCTATTCCAACAGGGAGACCACAGATACACAAACAAATAGAAGAAGGACTGACCTCCAGTGCCATTGAAATAGTTCCCAGTGAGGGAAACTCTTTTTACAAATGCAGGTCAACCTCTTCACTACAAATTTATACTCTTATGGATTTGACTGGAATATTGAGAAGTGACTTGCTTAGGACTCACACAACCAATATGTTTTGGAGGCAGGACTTGAAGTCAGGTCTCCTTTGGCTTCAGAGCCAGGTTGCTGTCCACTATGCTTGCTGCCTTTCTCACAAAGTACATAGAAAATATATAGAAGGGGTATGGTGTCAGTAACTGGGCTGAGGTTGAGGGTGGGGCCAGAAAATTGGAAAGGCTCTGACCCTCTCCCAACTTTTATACTGGCTTATTTTTCAAAGGGATGGGAGGTGGTTGCCACAATCAATCCTTTTTTGGAAAGATCTTGAAATCTGTGGTCAGGAACAAAAGCTGGTACATTCCCAGGGTTTTCCATTGCCCTAGATCCACTAATGGTGGTTGTTTTTTTTCTGCCCAAATTCCCTTTATTTTTTAAATTAAGTATCCAATAAGAAAACAAAGTATGTATCTACCAAAAAATATTCTCCTCTATCCCAAAACATTTTTCCCTTTTTAAGGCAAGTATGTCTAAATGAAAAATCCAAGTCCTAAGACTTGCTCCTCATTCACGATTGTTTCAGCTTCAATTTGCTCTTTTGAACTGGGTCAATAAGTCTTTGAAGAGATTTAGAAATTTAGAATTTCAACAGTAGTAGAGCAGTAGACAAGGCAGTGACAAAACTTCTCAACCACATGGTTCCCAGATAGAGTCATATGGCCAACACCATGGATAGAAAAAGAAGCCTTCCTATATGTTGACTTCCCAGAGAGTTGGGGAATCCAGCCTTCTAGGCAGTAAAGGAGTTCTAGGACAGAATTTCTTGGAGAGGAGTCTCACCCGAGAAATGTAAGAGCAAGAGGGGACTGGACTACAATAAAAAAGTTTAAATGTGAACTTTGCCTTTTGATGCTACCATGAGCCTTTGGTAGAGATAATACTATGGTAAAGATCAGATAGGAAAGAGGTTGCCTTTCTAGAGACCCAGAGGGCATTTCCTTCCCAGGATCCTGTGTGTCCAAACCCTTAGCAAGGTGAAACTCAAAACGTACTAGTGGGTTGCCACTCTAGCAATCCTAAGTGTATTTCTCTTTAAAGAAGATGCCAGGCTGCAGGATAGCCCTATATCTGGAGGACTATCTAGATTTCTAGAGGAAGATGGGACCACTGGAGAGAAAGGAGCTTTTTATCTCCTATTTAAGGACTACCATGAGTCCTTTGGATTTTCTGGCTTCTGCTTGTGCAGTAAAATAGAGGCTATCTTGTACATTATTTCAAGAGCATACAAAGGAAACAGAACCCATTTTAACCACATCAGTGGAGATCTAGATATGTTATATTTTAATATTCCCAGAAGAAAACCGAGGCAGAGAGGAGAGCCAGAGAAAATACCTAGAACCAAGATGGCAAGTCTTGTTCAAGGAGCAGCTGGAGGAGGCGAGTGCCACTGGATCAAAGAGTGCATGTTGGGGAATAAGATGTAAGAAGACAGCAAAGAAAGGAAGGTTATGAAGAGTTTGGAATGCTAAACAGAACATTTAGGAATTTGGTAATTCTAGAGGTAATAAGGAGCCCCTGGAGTTTATTGAGTAGGGGATGACATGGTCATTGCACTTTAGGAAAATCTTTTTGGTAGCTAAAAGGAGGATGGACTGGCAGAGGGAAAGCCTTGAAGTAGGCAGACCAACCAACTGGCTTATTATAATAGTCCAAGTATGAGATGATGAGAGCCTGCATCATGGTGGTGGCAGTGTCAGAGGAGAGAAAGGGGTATATTTGAGAAATACTGCAAAGGCAAAATCGACAGACCTTGGCACCATATTAGATATTTGGGGGCAGGAATGAGAGGTAGTAAAGAGTCCAGGATGAAGCCTAGTCTGTAGAATTAAGCCTCCAGGACTAAGAGGATGATGGTGCTTTCTACAGTGATAGAGAAGGTGGTAGAGGCCAGAGTTTAAGGGGAAAGATCAGTTCAGTTCAGTTCAGTGTCAGACATAAAAAGAGATGATAAAGGAGGGAAAGCGATGGCTTACCACTAAAAACTGTTGTCCAGCAAATATTTACTATTGATAACAATCATCAAATTAGTAGGTTGTGCCTAGTTTTGACTATTTTGTTTTCATTCTAGTGATTTAACCGTTGGCCAAAATCTTCAATGTAGAGTTTCTTCACATCAATTACGTGCTCAGTTTGGCAAAATGCTGGAACCATCAAACAGTGGAAAGAGCACTTGATTTGGTGTTAGGGGGAATCTGGGTTTGAATGGCACCCTAAGCAAACCTCTTCTTCTCTCAGCCTCAGTTCCCTCATCTCTAAAAAGGGGGCAATCTGTTCTTTAGCATTTATTTCACAAGGTTGTTGTATGGATCAAATGAGATTGTCCATGTATATAAAGCACTTTGAAGCCTTTAAAGGGCTACATAAAAGTCAAGTATTAGCTTCCAGCAATGTATCTAATAGTCAATGCTGAATAAATATGAATTGAATTCAGTATCTAACAAAGTCTTTTGCCAAGCTGAGCACTCTTTCTTAGAGCTATAACAGAGACAAGATTCTATCCATCTGGGAAATGCTATTTGCCAGAATTTTTTCTTTACATTTAAAATTTTGCTAAGTGAATTTCTGCCAAGATGGAGATATCTATAACAGGAGCCTACTTCGTTTTTAAGACTAGTGAATATGTTGGCTTACACGCATACACACACACACTCATCCCTCAGCACAGAAACCTATTCTCGTTTAGAATCTCATCTTTTGTAACCTTGACCTTATCAGAAATATGAATTTATTATCATAAACAGAAATATGAAATGGTTATAATATAGCAAGTAAAAAATACTCAGAAAAGGCAGGAAAATGGCATTTGAACCTCTCTTAAACAACGAGAAGAAATATATTGCTTTGTATTCAAAAGCCAAACCTAACTTCTGGCCATTCACAGGCACCAGAGCAAAGTTAGAGGGGACCCTCCCACTTCACCTGTTTCTCTGTCCATTGCCTAATGCTTTAAATAGGTCCAGATCTCATCCCTCTTCTTTTAGCAGGGGAGAGTCAGGTTTCAGGAGGCAAGACAAAATAATAAAGTGGATGTCAGGATATTTAAAGGGTTCGTTCTGTCCTCCCCACATTTGCTGTGCCTTTCTCTAGTGCTACCCAGGAATCAGGGTCCCCAGCAACAATGCCACTGTTCAAAATTCCAGGTAGGTGAGCCAAGGCACTCCAAGGAATCTGCTTTGTGTAAGGTTTAAAAGCTTCCATTTCTTATTCGTGATAGCTCTGATAACCTTCTACTTTGGTGCTCAACAATCGCTTTGATAATGTAGATTGCGAGGGCAAACCAGTCTTTGAAAGAGGAAAAAGAAAATCCCTAGCATGTGCCCCAAGTGTGAACAAAGAGTGTTGGAGAATCCCAGGAAGAGAGCTGGATCAGGTACCAGCTGTCCTACACAGGTTTGGGTGGTGCCTGAGTTTGGAAAATAATATGTGATAGAGAGTAAAGAGTGCTGGATTTGGTGGCCATTTAATTCCTGCGTGACCTCAAATAAGTCACTTAATTTCTCTGGGTTTGTATTAGATTATAGATGACCTCTAAGATCCCTTTTTGCTCTAAACCTATAATCTGATGATCTGTAAGATAAGGGGGGTAGGACAAGGACCTCCACAGGTCTTCTCCACCTATGATCCTGTGCCCTTAAGGCTACAAGTGGGTAAAAGTTGAAAGGATGGTGGGAAAATTAGCCTCAAGTTTTCATCATGGTGGTGAAGATGGAGGCGTTAAGAAGAATTAGTTTAAAGAGTGAAGGAAACAAATTACAAGCAGCTCGATGATCGCCACGCTAAGGGGAGTCTCCAGTCATTCAATGTTTCTGTTTCATGAGTTGACACGGCCAATAAATTCATCACAGGCTGGGTGAGGAACCTCTCACCAAGAAGGCTAGAGTAGCCTGTTCTTGGAATGTACTTGAAGCCTCTCTAGCTGAGCAGCACCTGCCAGAGCTGACACTCCTCAGGCGTAACCTTGGAGAACGCCGGGTCTCTTCTGTGCCACCCTGGAGCATCCAAGTAAGGCTCCATGAAGAAGGACTGGTCCAGCGATAGTCACTCGGCAACAAGCCGAGGAAGGAAATAGCCAGCGTGAATTTCACTATTGTCCCCAGGACCAAAATATCCAGGTTCTTTCTGTTCCAAAGAAATGAATGATCCCTCTAATTGTGACCTCTCTAACTTCCTCCTATCTCTGTTTTGTTTATTTCTGACAGCTAAAGAAAAACGTGAGTACTGTGGATTTTCACCCCCTCTATTTCTTGCTGATGTCCCAACTGGACCAATGAGCCCCGTGTGATCCCTCGATTCAGGAGCATGGGTATTTTTCAGCAGTGTTACACTGATGCTAATTAAAATACTAGTCACTGGCAGATTTTATTATGGAAAATAATCATCATAGATTATAGCAAAAATATGACAGAGCCATAAAGACACTTAGATGGCTAATTCTCTGATCTTTTTTCAAGTGACTTAAAATGTAAAAATTTAAGTGAATCTCTTGGAGGATGGATTTGCTCTTGTGAAGTGAAACCATCTTCACCCAAAATCAGAGATATAAAACAGGGGTGAATTGGGCCCTATCTTAACTATCCCTTAATATTAGCCGTAAATTGATTTTATTTGATCTACTTTATAGTGGATCATCTCACCCAGGTGGTACAATACATATGATGAAAGTGAAGAAAGATTCCTTGTCTACTCTTTTCTTAAATTAATTAGGCCTCTTTTAGCTTATGCTGTACGGGGAGCTATCTGAGAATTTCAGTCAGAAGGGATCCCAGTGACAAATCTAGCTCAACCTATACCACAAAAAAAAAAAAAAAAAAAAAAACAATTCCCCTTAAAATCCTCATCTGTAAAATGGGATTAATTATGTTGTGAGTTCCTAAATGAAATAATATTTGTAAAGCACTCAGCAATGTTAGTGTGACAATAGTACTAGCTATTGTTACTACTATTGTTATTTTTCATGATAAAGGATCATCCATTCTAACGAGTTTCTAAAGAAGGGAAATACACTACCTCCCAAGGCAGGCCATCTAGCCTCTGAATGGATTTAATTCAAGATTTTCCCCCAAAATCTGCTTCTGTGCCATTTTGACCCATTGCTGCAGGTACTGCCCTCTAGTGACCAAAAGGACAAGTTTAATCCCACTTCCATATAAGGGCCCTTCAAAGACTTTAGAACAATTATTTTGTGCTCTCTGAATTTTCTCTTTCCCGGTACCTGCAACAAATCCTCATCTGAGATGGGTTCAAGATCCTTTGCCATTCTGGTTGGCATTCTCTATAATACTCTCTGGCTTGTCAAGGTCCTTTTAAATCTGTGGCACTGAGCATAAATACTCCTAGGGCGGTCTTAACAGGACGAAGTACAGAGAAGGTCCCTTGCCTTCTTGTTCCTGGAAGCTCTGCCCCTCTTTACACATTCCAAGATCACAGGAGCTTTTTTGGCCAACACATCACACTGATGACTCAGTGAGTTTGCAGTGTATTCACTCCCCATTCCCCTTTCCCAAATCTTTTTCAGACAAACTTGTATAATTTTGTACTCTATTTGTGGAGTTGGATTTTTTTTTTAACTTAAATGAAAGATCTTATTTTTTTTCTTTTCAATTTCATCTTGTCACAGTTAACCCAATACCATTTTGGAGCCTGATCAGACTGTCATCCAGTGTGTTGGCTCTATCTTCTAGTTTGGAGTGATTTGTAAATCTCTTGTGTATGCCATGAATGCATTTACACAAGTTATTGATAAAAAAAATCAATATTCCACAAAGCCACAGACAGATTCCTGGAGCACTTTACTAGAGACTTCCTTCCAAATTGATTTTGAACCATTAGTGACTACTCCCAAATTAGGAATTTCCCTAAAGGTTGTAGCCCTGCAATTTTAGGTCCCTCAGGCTATATGGAAAAGCACTGGTCTAGGTTCTGATCCTGGCTCTGCCACATTCACTTGACCTCTCTGAACTTCCATTTTCAACATTTATGAAGGGAGGGGACTGGGCTAAATGATGACCAAGGTCCTCTCTGGGTCTAAAATTACAGATTCGAACTCTGCCATATTGCATGTTAATTTCACTTATGTACTAAAAACTATTGCTGAAAAATAGCCATTTCATCCTGAATTTATAGAGATCTTTGGTGTTGGGTGCTGAACCAAGCATGATCCCCCTTTTCCAAGGATCCTGTAGCCCGTGTGCTCTCCTAGAATAATTCTTAGAAGAAATGTAAAGCTATCGAATACAGAACCAAGTTATGATCATATCTATGGTACACCAGAATAATCTGTTGAGTTGGTGAAAAAATAATTTTTGGTCTTCTAGTAATTACCAGTAGGTTAGTTGATAATTCCACAGACTAGAATATCATCCCATAGATGATAGACAAGTAAAATACTCTTTGAGCTTGAAACATTTTTATAAGTATAACTGCCAGGGAATAGCTGACTATGCGAGAAGGATCAACAACTGTCCAAAGTGTGACTTGGTGGCTAACACATATTCAAGGTCTATTACTGCCTTGTCAGGAAATTCTGTCAGGCACTGCTGAAGCATGAGGTGCCAACTGCATCCTAATTGCCTTTTTCCCCAATTTGTTCCATGTTACATCCATGGCATCTATTCATTTCCTGCTCAGCTCTTCCCCTCAAGTTGCATGTGCTTGCAGTGCAAAGGTAGGACTTGCATTATCTTGGGGAAACCTATTGGGCATTCTCTTTTCTCATTAAATATCCCTTTAGATCAGGGGTCGGGAATGTATGGCTCTTTCTGCAGGAGCCGTAAAGTCAATTTTTTTTCAGGTGCTGTTACAGGAGCGCCCACTGTGAGCACTGTACAGCTCTCATGAAATTGCATTTTAAAAAATATGGCGTTTATGGCTCTCACAGCCAAAAAGGTTGCCGACCCCTGCTTTAGATCATCAAACATCTTTTGTGTTCTCTGAAAGCTGAACAAAACTGCAAGCTGTCTTCTCCTTGCTTGGGATTTCTGCATGCTATACCTAGATACATGGAAACTTAGTGCCTCCCTCACCCAAATGCTAAGCTTTGTAAAGAGGGAAAAAAAAAAAAAAAAAGAGGTGGCATGGTATAATGGAAAGAGTTAACACACTGGGCTTTCTCTACAAGAAAAAAAATCATAGATTCGAACCAAAAAAGAAATGATACTATAGGAATGCAATCAGAATAGGCTGCTCTCTTAACTTGGCCGTGTGAACAGGGCAGGTTAAAACTGGATATAAATATGAGTGAAGCCAAATTTAGTTGCTCTCATGCCATATCCGTTCTTCTTTTGATATCTTTCATGGAAGTTGCCTATCACTACCCAGAACACATTATTTCCTCCACTCATTTGAATATGACTTGATTCTACCTACTGAATGTTATAGCAAAAGCTAAAGAACAAAGAAATCTGCTGAAATCAGAAGTAAAAGTGGAAGCGCACATAATAAAAATGCTTTTACATAATATTCCTAGGCTCTGTTGCTATAACCTCCTAAAGTCATTGCTAGGGTGTTATGCCTCTTTGCCATTTTCCCACTCATCCTGAAGGTAATTTCTCCATAATCTTGTCATTGTAACAACTAACTCATCCTCATTGCTATCCACCCTGTCTGAAGCAGTAATTTATTGAAGGTGTCCTGAAGAAGATGTTAGCAATTACATCCTCCAGATGACTAGTTCTTTGGCCATTGATGAACTGCCAATGGGATGAACAAAACTTGAAGGAGACAGTTGGAGGAGAAATAGACCTGGATTTGGAATTAAAGAACTGGTGTTCCAATCCCAGCTAAGTCTTTTACCTGTCTGACCTTGGATTAGGTGGTCATGATGGATCTCTAATCAGCTCCAAACGTATGATCCTACAAAAGAATCCAATGGTCCATTTAAAGCAGTATAGGTAAAGAGACCTTTAGAGAGCAGTGAGGACAGATGGTCTGTAGCATCATCTTGGGGGACCTTTCACACTTGGCTTTATCCTTTGCAAGTTCATCTCCCTATTTTAAGAGTGATAAAACGAGGACTTTCTTAAGAGAATTGACTTGTCAAGGGTTACATATGAAGGAAACTAGCATAAAATCCCAACTTCATGCTTCAATATGGTCTGCGCTATAATGAGTATTTGTTAATCAAGAAGAAGTCTTTTGTGAGGCAGATTTTTTGGGGGAAATACAGGTGAGATTTTATTAGTGTTAGGAAATATTTTTACCATAATTATCTTTTTGCTTCCTTTTCCTTTCCCTTTCTTACCATTTTAAAAGTTATAATAAATAGGGTTTTCTATAACTAATCTGAGCAAGATTTTTCTTCAACTGCTTAGAACAACCATCTTTTCTCAACTGTCAACCCAGGATCACATCAACTTAAGAGCCTGTCCATATCACTAACAACTATTGGTAAATACAAATACCAGTAATTCGTAAGGGCCAATATACCTCATTACAGTGCCCAACATAGGGTTCTGGATTCTTGAGTTTCAGCTGGTGATTTTGAACTCAGCCCATCTCTGGTGTGCTGAGATCTGAGGAATGAGGAATGTTAGGAGTGCCCCATCTGGAGCCAGAAGGAGAAAGGACCAAATTTCATTGCCAAGAAGGGCTTTTTTTCAGTGACTTATAAACCTTTCTCAGTGGAGGGACCACTTTAGAACTAAGAATCCCAAGAAACTAAGCATACACTGGCCTGAAGTTGGAGAGTATAAGCCCTAGCTCCATTATTCACTGACTATGGCAGCTTAGGCAAGACTATTCATCTCTCTGGTCCTCCACTAGCTTTATCCCCCCAAAAAAAGATTGGATAAGAGGAGTTCTTAGATCCCTTACAGGTTTAAAAGCCTATGAACTGGGTTATACAGGAAGTTACTTTAGCTTTTAAAATATTTGTGGATGTTGCCCCAGGCAGAAAACTGTGGAGGCTTTGTAACAATTCCACTGCCTGGCACCATGACTAGACCTGGAATTAAAATGGGGTGTGTCTAGGAATGTGTCCCAGAAGCCAACAGGGGTGAGGGGAGGAAGACTATACTACTACTCCAGTTTGGAAGGTTATGTGGGGATATTGCTGTCCAACTTGTGGGAGAGGCATCCCTCTCCCGTCTGCACCAGCCTCCAACCCACCTCCTCCGATATCACCTCCCAGTTCATCCTCTAAGTTTCTAGGGCTGTCTTTCCTGTCTCCCAGGGTACCTTCTTACTAGGGTAAGGCAGAATGTAACCAATTCACTTCTCATCCCCCAGGTTCTTCCTGGCCCAGGGATCATAAAGAAATGGGATCCCTACTCGCTATTCTCACTGCCTTAATATCCTCCCCTGCCAGAGTAAACTCAGCCTTAGCTCTCCCCATCACTATCCTCCTCTGCCTTTCCTTTCCATAGAACCCTCTAGAACCTTCCTCTACTGTAGTATAGCAGGGGGAAAATGCAAGATTTAGGGTTTGAGGAAGTATTCTTGAATTCTGTCTCAAAATAATTTCATTTCTCTTGGCCTCAGTTTCCCCATTTTAAAAATCATGTAAAACCAGATGACCTTTAGAGACCCTTCCAATTCTAAATGTAAAAATGCATGATTCTAGATCATCTCCTCTCACATTGGTTTTCATTTTATGGTGTTCCTGAAATAGCTTTCTTCAGAAGATATAACATCTCTTCACACCCTGTTGAAGACCAGCTATCCATTCTTGTACCCACTGACCCAGAGGGATAGGAAAAGCATACTCCTTACTCCCCACTGCTACATTAAATCCCTCCCTCTGCCATTATTACTCAGGAACAACTTCTCTTCCTATAAAGTTCACTCCTTCTTGTTCTGATCTTTGTTACTATCATCTGGGGATTCAGATTATTCTCCCCCCTCTGAAACACTGCCTTTTAAACTTTGACTCCACTCTAACCTCTTTCCCTTTAAAATACTTTGACCTCCCAAATCCTTGACTTTTGCAAATCTCACGACCCTATAGGTCCACTCTATCTCAAACAGGTGCTTCCTTGGACACCAACCCATTCCTCAACCCAACTACAATGAATTTGCTCCAGATGTGAGAATTCCTAGCTTCAATCCTGACCATGACATCCATAGGTAGATACTCAATAAATGATGGAAATTGCTGAAAGAATATAACACTAATGCACATAAACTTCTTTTAAAGCAATGGATGATGCAACAAGAAGCTTTGCAGAAAAAGTTTTTGCTTCTGAAGTCAAAGATGAGGGAGGACGACATGAGCTTTCACCATTTGATGTGGATGAGATCTGCCCAATTTCTCTAAGGGAGATGCAAGAACATATATTCCAGCTGGAGAACTTATCCGTCTCCATTGAAGGGAAGAGGTAAAATGTGTTCTTTACTTAGTAGATGCTTAATAAATATTTTATTGATGGATAGATGGATGTATTTGTTGCCTATAATATCAAAGAACAGATAATTTAATTGTATTCAGTTGTCTAGAAGATAGGGATTTTTTTCAAGCTAAGTTTCTAGTCTCAATACATAGATATCTTTGAACAAAACAAGCACTTAATGATTTGTCTTTTATATGAATCATTTAGCGTTAAACACATGCATAATAATATAGGTAGCTATTTTCCTAGCTAGATTTCAAGCATTTTGAGGGCAGAGACAATACTGTCAATGTCATTTTGTTATGATTAAAAATGATAAAGACTGATATAATAAGAGAAATTAGTAGTTTAATTAAAGCCATGCTAATAGGGATAAAATCGTTAGACCACGCGCCTGTAAGAATTCACATTGCCTCAGCCATTTTTACCTTTCGAATCTTCCCCCGCCTGGTAGCTAAGAGGGCCACTTCCTCCTCACCCAGGAGACTTATCCCCTCTCTTACATCATCATACTTCCTGTTTGCCATGAGGAATCATGGGAAATGTAGTTTCAAAGTCCCCAGTGTCCATAGGAAATATATAACATACTTTTAAATGACATCTTCTCAATTCCAAATATATAATTTCCTGAATTTAAAACAATTTTCTTCTTCTGCAGAGCATAAAAGGAAAAAGAGGCAGAAAGACATTCTAGAAGGCTGTAATATATTGCCCAAAATGGTCAATAAACAATTATTAAGTGCTTGCTATGTACCAGATACTGTAATGACTGTGCTAGGTTAGTAGCAGTGGGAATAGAGAGCAAGGAATGAATAAGAGAGATGTGTTGGCAATATAACTAACAAGACTTGGCAACTGATTGAAAGTGAGAAATGAGAAAAAGAGGGTAGGATAATGCCAAGACTCTAAACGAAGAAGACAGGGTAAATGATAATCCCCCAAACAAACATAGTGAAGACAGCTGAAAGAGCAGGTTTAGGAGAAAAGAAATTGTATGGGCTGAGGATAGAACCCAGTGTGGCATCTGTACTCCTTCTTCTTTCTCTCTGGAGACTTATTCACTTTCAATATAGCCTCATGATGACAAGTCTGGGTTTTTTGCCCCAGAGCAGGAGTAAGGGAGTGTAGCCATAGCCATGACCATACTGCCATCACTCAAATTCTCTCAGGGTCATCTCTCTAGGGCTCACTGTGGTAGAGAGAGGGAAGTACATTTCCATTACTTGTCACTAAAGTTCCTGAACCCCCATTGTTTTGCTTCCATTTGCACAAAATAGATCATTGCCTCTTAAATATGAAACATTTATTAAATGAAAACTCAAATTGACTCATAGTCCCCCCCCCAAAACCTGGGTCATATCCTTCCACCATTGCATGTAGTATCTTTGTGGAAAAGTAGGTGCAGAAAAAAACTTGCCAGGAATGCCCCTTGAGTAGGATAACCCATATGCCTGGGGTGATTCTTAACTCTGTACTGCCAGCTTGGAAGTTCTTGATCCCTTTAAGAACAGTTTCTATCACCTGCTATCTGGTGGGCAAAATGACTTCTCTTCAATCTGTTCACCTTCTGGTCCTCACAACTCTCCTTGGGAGCAAAGCTCTGCTATGCTCAGCATCCAGCTCTTTTATCACATAGATATCCCTGGCAGGCTCCTGAGAAAGTGTTGCACTCTTTTAATTAAAAATATGTTAACATAGCTCCCAGCAAAAGAATTGCAAAACTTGTTTTTTCCTTTCTCCCCCTTTCATACAATAAAGGTAACATAGGTATCCTTGAGAGGTTTTCCTATTTCAGGCTATAACTGATGCTAGAGAGGGAAAAGCCCATATGCATAGCAATAGAATTCAATTATCCTGATTCCAACCAGATTTCTTTAATGACTCAGGTTTTCTGAAATCAATCAGCTCTCAGCAAAGCAATGCCTCTTATCTAATCCACATAGCTCCCAACAAAGCAACTGAAAAGTCCGCTTATTAGCTGCTGTCTTCTGTAAACAGCTTCTCTCATCTCCTGTGTCATCTCTCTCTGGCTTCTTTTGACTCATCCTGCATTCAGCTTTTTCTCATCTTCAGTCTTCATCTAATCATCTCTCATAGTCTCCAATGCTTCCAATCAGGACCTCCTCATGAGCAGTGACTACATCTAACTTATAATGTGAAAATAAAAATTAATTTATTTCTTTCAGGCATGACCCCAATAGTCCTTATGTAATCATTCTGTATATTCCTAAATAGTTATTTGAATTATAGTGTATTAACTATAACCTTTAAAACTTTGAAAGCAATCATATATAAATAAGCTAATAGCTCACAGTTCACTGCAACTAATTTAATTTATTATTATATTATTTATTAATCAGTAAATAATTTAACTAAGTCAATGCTCTGCCCTCAGACAATCTTCTCAGTGCACGTATCTGAGGAGCTATCTTCTCTCAGACCCTGTAAATACTCTATGACTTTCCTAAACGACTTTTATCTGAGATGCTATGTTTCTTCTCAAACTGATTTTATCCATATTACTTACACAGATGTCCAATTCCTCCCCCTTTTAGCAAGCAAAACATCTACCTAACGAAAGACCAGTATTGTACATCCTATGCTACCACCACCTCCATCCTTCCTAGTTAACTTTTACCGCCTTTGGAAAATTATAATTAGTTTACATATCAAATATTTTAGATGATCAATATACTCTACATTAGATTAAAGCAAACTAAGATTTTCTCATTAAAGAAATTATAAAATAAAAAAATCCTCATTCATGGCGATCTATATGTATATATGTAATTGTGTCAGCAAAAGTAAATATTATTCACAATAATGAATATGTATCAGTAAATATTATATAACCAATCAAATGTAAAACTCATGTTATAATTCTCTATATGCAACTACATCTATAACATATTATCAAAATATATAAGCAATATAGGGTACAGCATACATAATAGCATATATATCCCTATTTAATAAATAGTTAAAACATGTATTTCAACACAGTAATGAATGGTATAAAACACAAAACAAAATGGAGTTATACATGGTAACTTATAGGTTATCACAGAATTATTTGGGGTCTGAGTGATGATCTCTCCTCTTTTACCTCATGCATGAAAGGCTCATCACTTATTTAATAGTTCTAACGTGCTTAGCCCAAGTTTCTACAGATTGTTGGTTATCAGTGTCAGAGGTAGCTCTGAACTCTTCAATAGCTTAGACTGGTATCATGGTCCCCTTTGAGTACAACCTACAACTGGGGGTATTCGTGTAAAATAGAGTTGCTTCTAGACTCAATTATTCTTCATCAGCTGAAATGTATTCTCTTGTGACCAAGATAGATTTGATTGAGGTTGTTGATCCACTGGACATGGGGGCTAACAATACATAATCTCATCTTCATCAGTGCTATAATTTTCTGAGGTATCTAACTCTGTCAGTCTTTCTTCAATATCCAAGTGAGCCCCTTTCTTCCAAAGCTAGTTAGTTGGCTGTCCATCATCATCACCTAATTGCTCCTCAGGAAATTCAATGAACTTCTCAATAGGTAGGAGGCAGCTTCTTGGCTCAGTAGATAGTGTATTGGATTTAAATACAGCCTCAGACACTTACTAGCTGTGTGACCCTGGGAAAGTCACTTAATCTCTATTATTTTTAATCTACTGGAGAAGAAAATGGCAAACCACTCCAGTTGTTTGTCAAGAAAAACTCTAGGGTGATGACAAGTCAGACATGATGAATGATGTCGTCTTTAAAGGGTCTTTAAAGGGTCATGACCATTTTCTGGAACTATTATGTAGATTAGAAAAGTGATTCTCAAAGTGTAGTCTGAGGATTGAGGGGGTAAAACTATTTTCCCAATAATACTAAAATGTTTTATTTTCTGATTTGGCAATATGGATATATATAACTCACATAAACAAAAGTTCTTGGGGATCCTCAATAATTTTTAAGAGTATAATAGAGTCCTGAGAACCACTGGAGAATATAGTTTTTGATCGGTTTGTTAATTTGTGTGTCCCACAAGGGTCCTTCTTAGGAGTCTGTCACCTACAACAAAATGTTGACACCAAACCTGGGCATTGTGCAATCCTTTATGAGAGTTTTTCTGAGCTGATGACATGGCCAGATGATAAATCTTTTTCAGCTTCTCTCTTAATTGAGATACATACTGGTTAAAGAGCCCCACTATCTTTTTATCATCTTCAACTCTAAAGCACAGGGCATGATTCATTAACAATTACAAATATAGCTAGAATTTATACTTGATTGAGTTTTAAAGAATCTATTAAATATAAACATATTTAGTGTTACTAGTAATTTAAAAGCTCTTTACATATATTATCTTATTTCATCCTCACTACAACACTGGAAAGTAGGTAATATTATTTATCCCCATTTTGCAGATGAAGAAACTCTGGCTGATAGAGGTAAGGAAATCGTCCAGGGTCACACAGTTGGTAGGTGATTGAGCCAATATTCAGATTCAATCTTTCCTGGCTCCAAGTCCAGGACTCGATCCACTATGCCACTACCTTCCTAGAAATAGATGGTAAACTTTATGGCATAATTTCAAATAGTGTTATACGCACGCACTAGGCATAATACCAGCTGACTCCATTGTGATTTCTGCTTGAGTTTTTAAAAAATCTAACATATTTAGTCATGTGAAATTGAAAAATTCAGGTGAAGAATCTCCCTGATGATGCTAAGGAATGTTTCTAAATTTCTTGGTTTTTACATGTTGACTTTGAGGAGTCGGTGGAATATCTAAAAACATTTAAATCTTGATTTCAAGAGAAAAGTCAAATCTGAGAGTGATTTGAGAGTTATCTGCCTCAAAATGGAGGCTCTCATCTCTAATGACTTTTCAGACATCTTCAACTGGATGACTAGCAGACATTTTAAACACAACATATCCAAAATTGAACTCATAGCATTTTCCCCCTTTCATAACCTTCCTCATGTCAAAACTGCCTAATTACTGTCAAGAACACAATCATCCTCCCAATCCCCCAGGCTCACAACCTGGGTGTCATTCTCAATTCCTCACTGTCTCTCATCCACCATTTCTAATCTGTTGCCAAAGTCTGTTGAAAATCTGTTATAGAGGATTTCACCTTTTCAACATCTCTCAAATATGTTCCCCTCTGCTACCAGCCCGGTGCAGGCATTCATCTTCATGCCTGAAACAGTTGTAGTAACCTGTTGACAAGTCCGCCATCTTTCTTCCCATTCCAGTCCATCATCCATTCAATCGCCAAAATGATTTTCCTAAAGCTCAGATCTGCCTGCCTCTCCCCCCCTCAGTAAATTCCCATAACATTGACTACCATGTTCCCCAATTCCTAAAGGTCCAGAATGTTACATCTTATTTCTCTTCCAAAGTTCTCTGGTGGATGGGAGTAGGTGAGCTTTCTGTAAATGGTTCCAGTCCCAACTGATGATCCCCTGCATCCCAGTTCTATTTAGCCACTAACAGTTGGATTTGTTTTTTCCAAGAAAATATTTACTCAAGGATATAGACACAGATAGACAAATGTTCCCCCAATATGGGGGAGACCTAATCTTCTCTCTCACTTTGCACCCCCTTAGTCTCTCAGGAGAGTAAGGGGATTCGGTTCGTAATTTAAGCTTGACATAGTTTAGGCTTCTTATTTGTCCTTCATGTAGCCAGTTTGCACATCACTTATATATTGTCTCTGTTATTAAATTGTGAGCTCCTCAAGGACAGGTATTATCTTTTGCCTATTCCCAGCAATTAGCGCTGTGCTAGGCATATGGTTGGTGTTTGACGAATTCCTACAGACTGACTAACTGGTTGAAGTCCATAGGATTAAATGAGATCATAAAGGGAGAGAGACAAAAAGAGGGTCGAGAATAGAGCCTAAGGGGTTGGGAAGAAGATGAAAAGCCAGTTAAAAAGATAGGGAAGGAGTAGTTAGAGAGCTAGTGACTGGCAAACCAACTTCACTCCCACATTTTAAGTTTTATGAATTTTGGCTCAAAATGATTAGTTGAAGGGAAACCCAAACTTCTCACAGTAGAGCCCTTGGTGAAAAGAAAGAGAGCTGAAAGTCTTTTCTCTTCCAACAACAGGAAGAAGCGTTTTGGGAGCCGGAAGACAGTTCATTTTTCTGTTCCACAAAGTGAAACATCGTCAACCAAACTGTCCCACATTGAAGAGTATATTTCCTCCTCTCCTGTCTACCAAACTGTGCCAGACTTCCAAAGAGTACAGATCACAGGAGACTATGCCTCTGGGGTGAGCAGGGTTTTCCTCGTGGGTTCCTTCTCTCTTTTCTCCAGTATTCTCTCTCCCTCCTATCCCTACTTCCTTTCTGTCCTGATGCTCTGCTTCTGGGTCATGATATTATGGTATATTTTAGAGCTGAGCAATGTCTTTTACTTTTCAAAACACTCTACATCCCTTCATTCATTTGCTTGGAGGAGCAGATCTATAGAATGGACTGACAGAAGGCTTTGGGGGGATATTAATAAAATAAAAATATTCTCATGGAAGCAGCAGGTAACCCGACCCCAAAAGGGGCCATGTTGCAGAAATATGGGTGATAAGAGTGGACAGCATAGCAGTATGGGACCAGAGACAGACTGCAGCAGCTGACCACAAGTTGAGTTGTTTGGCTGACTCCCCACCAATGAGAGCCACGTGGTTTCTTGGGTCTTCTCCAAAATCAAAATCAAACAAGATATGATTTGCAAAGCATTTGGCACAGTGCCTGGCACATGGAAAGCATTTAATAAATGCTTATTCTTTTCCCTTTCCTCTCTCTTTTCCTGTGACAAAGTAGAATCCTAAAGTCTTTCTTTCATGGGACCTTATGGCCCAAGGTACCACCAAGTTCCCTCCCAGAGCTCTCTCTCCCTGTCCATTGAACTTGCTTGGTCTGAGTATGTTTTGTAGCCCTGTTACCCTTCTGAATATAGGCTTACTTTATAGAACTATCCAAAGAAAACAGAAAAAGTGAACAAGACAAGGGCAGAAAGAATAATAGGAACAGAGAGAGAATAGGAGAGTCCTCCCTCATTTCACTGGAGATGCTTAAAGTATTTTGCTGCTCGGAATAGACTCTAATATGATATGAGGGTTGGTGAATTCTTGGCTTAAGGACACTGACCTACTTCTGCTGCCCAGAACAGATGCCCAAATAATAAATCTCTACTATTTGGACTTAGAGGATCATCATCAGCAAACTGGCGAAACTCAAGTTCAGCAGCCAGTGTCCTCTCTAAATATAGTTGTCATGATCAGTCCCAGAGCCTCTTCTCAAGTAACTGTTGATTACTGGGCTCAGGGGAGCAGACTCAAAAGGCACTCAGGAGTTCTAGGTTTGAAATGCACCCCATTGTATAGGAGTCTTTTATAGCTCTTCATTGCTTATTCCTAGTGGGAGGAAAGATGGAGGGAAAAGATGCTCTTGGTTTGTTTATATGGAATCATTGACTAGAATTAAATAGTTAAGAGTAGATTGGTTTTACAGAAACAAAAATGGAAAGTTCATCACAGGATCTCCAACATTCAGTTAAGTGAAAAATTAAATGAAAGGCATTTTGTGTGCCCTTTCCAGGCCTCAGTTAGTTTATCTGTAAATCTAGGAGATTAGATTGGAGAACCACCAAAGCTATGATGTACAACCCTATAAAGTCAGACACAGGTGTCTCCAATAAGGAAGAATAGGATTAACTAGAGAAGAAGGCAAGATGGAAAATGAATGAGGAGAAATGAAGCAGCTTGGGAAAACCAGAGGCCTGATGAACCTGATCTGGGCTGGAGAATCACCATAGTTTGATTTTAAAAAAAGGAGCAAATGCACACAGAAAATAGGAATATAGAATTAAACTACTTGAAGGAGGAACTATCTCACTCCAGTGCCTAGCATCGTATCTGACATATATTAAATACATCATAAATACTTATTGGTAGGTTGGGCTTCTGTTCTGTTTGAACTGAGGCAGGATATTAGAAAATTAAGACAGAGAGATCTGTTTTAATTCTGTACTCAGTAAAGGAGAAATGGGGCAGGGAGAGAGAGAAGAAGAAGGAGGAGGAGGAAGAGAGAGAGAGAGAGAGAGAGAGAGAGAGAGAGAGAGAGAGAGA
>NC_058133.1:465856737-465880724 GCF_016433145.1 Gracilinanus agilis
GAGAGAGAGAGAGAGAGAGAGAATGAGAATATTACTCCGGCCTAGTCCGAAGGTTCGAACCAGACAGGGCTTCAGAGGCCCCAGCAAAGGGGGGGGGGGCACAGAGGTTAATTAAACAAGACTTCTAGCCACATGGCCTCTTCTAAGACGAAGGGCCTCTCTGGAGATTAGTGCCTTCACAGAAAAGCCAAAGAAAGGGAGTCAGCCTTTTTCACTCACCCACGTGTCAGACCAAAAGGAAGCAGTCTGATGTCTCAAGTACAAACTCCTCCAAGGTCAAGTTCAAAGGGGGAAAAAAACCTGCTCACAGGAAGTTACCATCACATTTAAAAGACAGTTTTTTGTGTCACTTCCTGTGTCTTCCTTCCACTTAAATGTGAACATATGACAGCTTTAACTTTGCTTCGGACTGCCCAGGGGCAACCAGTTGTTTTTGATTTGTCACTAGCTAGCACACATAGGTCATAGACTTCCCCCTACCCATTTAATCTTTAAGGGGGGGTGTATACATTCCTGGTGGCTAAAATCTAAAGAATAATAGGGAAGAGTAAATCCCATCTTCATAAATTTGAGATTCTTACTGTATGTGTGATATGTGTCTTCTATCAGGCCATGAGCAATATGGAAATACGCATTGCATGAAAGTTCTGAAATAACTTATATCAGACTATTTACTGGGGGAAAAGGGAGAAGGGAGAGGGAGAAAATCTAAATCCTAAAATGTCAGAAAACAAACGTCAAAAATTGTTTCTATGTATAACTGAAAAAAAATTTTTTTAAAGCATACAATATACTATTTGAAGATATCTATTAAAATGCTTAAAATAAAAAAGTGCCTAAGAGTAAGATTCAATTATGGAGAAGCCTTTTCACTGTAATGAAACTGCTCTCTCCATAGTCAGCAATAATCTCATAATTTCTAAATTCAATCAACCTTAATCATTTATTTAATAATTGTATCCACAGTTCCTAGCACAGTGTCTTGTATTTAGAGGTATTTAATAAATAGATTAAAGGCACTTTAAAATGGCAATAGAGAAGGAACAAAGAAATCTTTCACAATTGTAGGTGGGGGAAAAAATCTTTAAACAAGGGATGGATATGATTAAAGAAGATAAAATAGTTATAATTATATGTAATCAAAAGTTTTTGCAGTAAATATCTCTAGTAAAGGTCTGATTTCCAAAACATGCAGAGGCCTTGTGTGTGTACACATATATACACACAAGAACAAGGCCATTCTCCAAATGATTGTCAAAAAACATTAAATGCCAGTTGTCAAATGCAAGCTAAAAAAAACCACAAGAAAAAAATGCTCCAAAACATTAATAAGAGAAATGCAAATTAAAACACCTCAGACTCATCAGATTGACAAAGCTGACAAAACGGCAGTTTATCACAGGAGGAGCTGTGAGACAACAATGATACCCATGCATTGCTGGTAAAGGTGTTTAATGGTCCAACCATTCTTGAAAAGTGCACCTAAGGTCACTAAACTCTGATACCCTTTGATCTAGCAATATCAGTATTGGATATATACCCTGAAGGGGTAAAAAAACTAAGAACACATACATACAAAATATTGATAGCATCACTTTTTGTTGTAAAGAACTGGAAACAAAGTAGATGCCCCTTAACTGGGGAATGGCCAAACGAATTATAGTATGTGAATATAACAACATTTTACTGTAAGAAATGACAAGAGAAACAGATTTGGAGAAACTTTAGAAGACTTGTATAAATTCATGTAGACTAAACTAAGGAGCAACAGGGGACAATTTACACAGAGACCATAATATGATAAAATAAAACAACTGAACTACTTCAAAACTTTGATCAATGTGATGACTAATTATAATTTAAAAGATTGAAATTTTCTCACCTCTTGATGAAAAAGTGAGGGACAAGAGGTACAGAATGAGATACATTTTCAGGTATGACCAATGTGTCCATTTGTTTTGCCTGAGTTACTCATTTCTTACAAAGAAGGCCTTCTACTAGAACAGGAAGAATTAGTGGCTGGCGATTCAAAAGTTTCTATTTTGGTAACTGTTGATAAAGAAAAACCTGAATACTAAATACTTTCTTTTGTGCTATGCCCTTAGATTATTATTTTTTCATTCTGTTCTGTCTTCATGATATATACAACTATTTCTTTAGTTCTAACCTTTGTGAATCAACCATAAAAGCCATACTCATTTTATTAGCTGAAATCCACAAGTTATAATAATGATTGACAAGAGGAAATTGGGATCCTATCTTGTGCTCTCTAGCATTTTTCTAGATAGGAAGACAAAAAGTCCATCCCCACCTCAAAGGCTGAGTAATCCGGGGCAGGTAGATAGCTCAGATAGTTTTTGGTTGGCCGATACCGACGTGTTTCCTCCTCTACCAAGGCAGCAGCCTAAGAAAAATGGAGAGAATTTCAGGTCAGTTTACCTAGGGGGTAGAAAGAGATAGATTTAGAGAGGGAAAGAGAAAGCAAGTGTTTCTAAAGAAATTATTTCCAAATAATTCTGCAGGGGAAAGCACAATAGATCAAATCCTCTTTGTGATATGTAGCTGTATTTTGTAATGTATAGCTAGGTATTCCAAGTGATTTTCTAACCATGTTACTTGCCTACTCAAGTCAGATAGTTCTCCATTGACATAGTAACAACTACAAACTCCTTGGTTTGGATTTCAAAACCTTTCACAAGGAAGTCACAGTCTGCCCTTGTACCACTGCACACATTACTGCTTTCCCACATTCTATAATCCAGTATAATCCAGAACTTCTTGCTCCATTTCTTTTTTCTGGGTCTTTACATTGCTTGCCATCACCTTTTCGCTAGAGTTTGCCTCTTAAAATCCCTTTCTTTTCCTCAATGTTCAGCTTAAGCATCACCTTTCTTTAGGAATCCTTTCCTCATCATTCCAGACGTTAGCACCCTTCTTCTCTAAAACAAAACAAAACCTTTCAGTCTTCCTTCCTTTTTCTATACTGAACACAAAGAAATCTAGACTAAACTTGGTTTTTCATTAGTACAGGGCTTCTGGGTGAAGAAACTCCACCTACCACTTAAAGAGTTCTAGTTTTGTTTTGGAGAAGAAGGGTACTAACATCTGGAATGATGGGGAAAGGATTCCTTAAGAAAGGTGATGCTTAAGCTGAATATTGAGAAGAAATGGAGCACCTCCTCTACAACTTAAAGAGTCCTAGAGTTGTCTAGAACATGGAATGGTCCAAACACAATTTCCTTTGTTAGGATTTCAAAACCCTTCACAAACAACCCCAGTCTGCCCATTTACCACCAGTATGCCTCCCCACATTCTATGGTCCAGGCCCATATACCTGATGGTGAAGAATCCAGGTCTTCCTGGATATCTTTCTATTTAAGTCAAACTGTCTATGTGTAGGCAAACTGTCACATAATCAGGGGTTAATAAAATACTAGTTTATTTGTTGGCTGGGGAAAAGATCAAAATTCAATTTGAATCTTAAAGTGTATAGAGAAGAATAACAAGATTATTTTGGAAAGATATCCTAATGCCAAGCTAGGAGGGGCCTTAATTCTAGTCAAATTAAAAAGTATTATGCATCCTCTCTGCATATCAATTGCGGGAGATGCAAAGGCAAAAAACTCCAAAAAAACCTGTACTTCAACTCAATCTAATTATGGAGACAACACAAAACTATGAATGCTTATGTGTCTATGTACAAAATAAATTTATATTTAATATGCATTATAATATAAATCTGAATAACAATATACAATATAATACATAAACATTTAGGTACACCTATTTATATGTAATTTCTCTTATATCTCTAGGCAGGATAAATGGATATAGGATAAAAGAGAATTATTAGGGCCTAAAGGAAGGTGGGGAAACCAAGAGATGGAGATGAAGGGAGAATTCCAGGCATGAGGAACAACCAGTACAAATGTACAGAGAAAAACTAGCTAGATGGCTCAACAGATAAATGTCAGGCCTACAGAAAGGTTCGAATCTGAACTCGGATACGTCCTAGCAGCTCGATCCCGGGCAAGTCCCGAAACTCCAGTTGCCTAGTCCTTACTGCTCTTCTGCCTTGGAACCAGTACTCAATATTGATTCTAAGTCAGAAAGTAGGGTGTTTTTTTTTTTAATGTAAGGAGGTCTTCACTGTAGGTCTCAAGGAGTCCCAGCAAATTTGTGGAAACAATACGAACCTAGAATTAGAGCCAATAAGAAAGTTACGGCAGCGTGGGAGGGCGGGGAAGAGCTGACAGAGGGAGAAAGGAGGGAGACTGCCGTGGGGAGGAGCGAGAAGGCGCAGAATGAGGGCGGGAAGGGGCGTGATGTAGGGAGTGGGGGAGGCCCCGAGGGGAGGGGCAGGCCTTCCCCGAAAGCTGAAGGGAAGCAGGGAGAAGGGGGCGGGCTGGAGTAGTCGGGAAGTGGGGTCGACAGGGCACTAGAGCTTTATAAATAGGAAGAAACAGCGAGCAGGTTGCGCGGCCGTCCCTATACTCACCGCTTCTCGCACGCCAGGTGCTTCGTAACCCTGATCGAAGTATGGCAGGGCGTCCACCACCGCCTCCCCAGCCACAAGTCCAGTGCCCGCCATCCTGTAGCCTCAGCTTCACGCAACGCCCGCTTCCCGGCTGAACCGTAGGCGCCTGCGTCCACACGGCGAAGAAGTTACCAATCGTGCGCGTGCGCAGCTTTCACGCGCGTGCTCAGATGCAATTGTTAAATAAGTATGTTCAACCTTTTGCCAGACGTTTCCCCTCTGTTTTTTTTCTGCCTGACTTCCCCAGGCTCAGAAGAAGGGCCGATATGGACTTTTCAGGACCTAATCTCTGATTTAGTATCTCTATCGAAAGCAAGTTAGAGACTTGTATGGAGACAGGAAGTCCCGCCCCTTCTGCTGACGTAGACCACGTGACGCTACGACCAGGTGAGGGGACTAGGAAGCTCTTTAGTGCTTTTCCCAGCATGCTCCGAGGGAGGCGGGAATCGAGCTGGTTCAGAGGTTAAAGCTTCCCAGTCCTGGAGTTTCCTCAAACATTTTTTCTCTTAGGAACAGTTTCAATCTATGTTTTTCTTTCCCCCTTTCCTCCCCAATACCTGACAGAATGATCGCAACGGCATCAGGTTTGGGGCAAATCCTTTCTCCGTTCGTTTAAAGCCCTTCTTGTATCTCGTTAGTCGGGTGAGACAGCTGCCGGGGCAGAGGGGTGGATGGGCAGAGACCTTATCTCCAAAGTCTTACTTTTGTGGTTCAGACCTGTCCGACTCCTCATGACCCCATTTGGATTTTCTTGACAGAGATACTGGAGTGGTTTGCCATTTCCTTTTCCAGCTCGTTTTACAGGTGAGAAATTGAGGCAAAATTGAGTGATTCTCCCAGGGTCGCAGAGCTAATAGGTGTCTGAGGTTGGATTTGAACTTAGGTCTATCAAACACCAACCCTGGAGCTCTATCCACTGTACAACCTAGATGCCTCTCAAGGCTTTCTTAGTAGCTTAAAGAGATTTAGATCAATTGTGGTCAAATGAAGTTATAAAGGAAACTTGCATTATGTATGGGAACATAACATTTGTGTTTTTAGAACTGGAAAGAATCAGTCTAACCACCTTATTTTACAGGTTGGTAAATTGAGGCCCCATGTATGGAAGGAACTTAACATTTTTTTTAACTTTAATATTCATTTTTTAAAGCTTTGAGTTCTCAATTCTTCTGCACCCATTAAGAGGGCAAGCAACATATCTGTTTTACATGTGAAATCATGCAAAACATTTCCATGTTAGCAATGTTGCAAAGAAAAAAAATTAAAACAGCACTCTAGTTTATCATTTCTCTCTCTGGATGTAGATAGCATTTTTCAGATTGGTTAAGTTGAACCCATTCAGCTGCTGATTTAACTGTAAAATCAGACTGAATTGCCTCCTTCCTCACTACCATAGCAAAATCTGACTCAACTAAGTTGAATTTAAAACCATGTTGCACACACCACTCTTTAGATTTCACAGAACTGCACAAAAAGTTGCATCTAACAATTCTTATGGAGACTTTCCCAATCTTGACCTGTCAAATACCATTGAATGCTACTGATGACCAGGTATTCTTAAGCAGACTTGAAACTAAGCCAAAATATGTACCCTCAGAAGCTGCTATCTTAATGCTAATGAATTCCTTTTCCATTCAGCTGTCTGGCTACTCTACTTGACCTCCAGTCTTTTACCCACCTGCAAGTGGCTGATTATTTTTCCAGTGGCAGAACCAAAAAAGCCAAACTCCTAACCAGATCTTATGCCTTTAGATCAGGTTCTTTTTCTACTACACAGTACTTGAAAGAGCATTTATTAAACATTGTGCTAACTGTGTAGAACATGGTTCAGGGCTCCATTTAAGAAGGGGGTTGGGGCAGCTGTGTGGCTCAGTGGATTGAGTGCCAGGCCTAGAGACTGGAGGTCATAGGTTCAAATCTGGCCTCAGATACTTCCTAGCTGTGTGACCCTGGGCAAGTCACTTAACCCCTAACCCCCATTGCCTAGCCATTACCAAGCTCTTCTGCCTTGGAGCCAATACATAATATTGATTCCAAGACAGAAGGTATGAGTTAAAAAAAAAAAAGACAAGGTTCCTGAGGACAGCACAGCATAGTGGTCCAATTTGAAGCAGGAAATGGTATTTGGGGAGATTATTAGATATAACAGGAAGAATACTGAATTTGAAGCAAGAGATCTTGAGTTTGAACTTTGTTTTTGTGTGTTTAAACCTCAGCTTCCTCATTTGTAAAATGAGGGGATTAGACTAACTGAACTCCATTGTTTTTTCCATTTCAGAAACTGTGATCCTAAAGTCAGGCTTTAGACATTCCAGATATTACTTATAAGTAAAACATTCCCCAAAAGTATGTGACTTTTATTCCATTCAAAGAAAAAAAATCTGACTTTTTAAATGTTTTTATTTTTTGAAACATTATAAAATCTGTAAACAACATTTTATACAAATCTTGAGCAATTCTGCTGTCACAGACATACCCACGATCCATAGTTCTTTATAAAAATAAAATACAACAGCCCAAGGAATCATCCTCAGTTTACAGGGTGTAAAGTTGGACCCCATCCCTGAGGCAGGGGGGTCTCCTCACAGAGGGACCAACAGAACCCAGCCTGCTATATTTAACTTAGTTTATTTCTTCCCCCCATCCTCACTCACCATTTTATTAATACTCAGTTTTCCCATCAGGGATTCCTTTGGAAATAGACAAGAGGATGAAGTTTTGGAAGGGAACAACTAGATGTTTAATCTAACAGGGGCCCTGCTGGGATAACATGCTTACTATTTTAAAATAGACATAGGGCTAGCTCTCCTCTCTAGGCCCAGATTATAGGAATTATGTTACACTGCATCAGCCATTAAATGGTGTCTGCTTCAGATTTATACAAGTATAACTACTTGGCTGGGCTGTGAAGGCAGGTCCTAATTTGCCAGGAAAAAAAATGGACACAAGCTCCTTGCTTGTGAGAGTGGCAATAAAGTTTATTCTAACAAAAACTGTTAAGATTTTGTTAAGTAGGAATAAATATGTTTGTTCCAGTTAAATACTTCCATATTGGATGGAGATTCCCCAAGTCTGAAATTAAACATAGTGCCATCAAATGTTCTCTCTTTCCAAAGACTAAGCACTGCTTTGGGGGCCAAAAACCCAGATAGGTAAGTGGTATAACCCTATAACGAGGTTTCATTCCCATGAGGTTCAGCTCTTCCATAGCAAAAAAACAAAACAAATACAAGGTTTTAGGAGAAGCCCAAATTTTGTCATTCAGGTGGATTCAGTCTTGCCCCGAGGACTAGAAAATGGCCATTTTAAATTGTTAGGAAACATCTCCAAAGCCATAATCTCACAGGACTGAATACCCATGTGTCTGGAGAAATGGACTACAAGATGTTGATCCTATAATAAGTAAAAAGTGTTGAAAAGTAGGACTTCACCCACCCAAATGGGATCCCACAAAAAAGAACATTATGAAAAAACATGGAGATATTATTTAAGTTGGGCTAATTATCCCTAGGTGTTAAAGCTGCCATAGGACTCAGTTAAGGACATTTTTCCATCATTCCCACTTAACACCATAAAATTCAGCATGAGGCTCATGCTTACCTAGTGTGTTCATTTTAACTGAACATTTAACAAAATTTTCTTGAGAAAAACAAATTCCCTATATTTCAAGCACCAGAGAATAAGCCTAAATATTAAAAAGCAGAAATGTTTTCTTTCCAAAAAAATGGATATAAAGTGAAGACAGCATTGATTTCAGGCTGCCCTCAACAATTCTGCAGTAATTCCTAAGCCAGGAGATGGGTGAAATCTGCAGGCTGGATGCTTCCTTGAATCTTTTAAGCTTTCCCAAGGATTTTGTAGAATCCTAGTCATATCCTGGCACCTGGACTTGGGCAACATTTCCTCTTCCATTTCAGGTGTAGAAACCCAGGTTTTCATTTCTTCTGCAGAAACTTCATTTTATTTCCTAAAAGAAATAAGTATAGCATCCTTTTAAATTACTCATTTCTAACCAGTGGGAAGTACACGTTGGCTGGGGGGGGGGAAGGGGGAGGTTGGGGAGGGGAGAGAGTAAGAACATGAATCATGTAACCATGGAAACATTTTTTCTAAAAATAAATAAATTACTCATTTCTATAAACTAGAGGTAAGCTTATTTGTAAAGTCAGTTGATCTCAGTTCTTAGAATACAAATTCTAACATTTGTCCATCTAAAGAACTGAATCAGAATGTTAGACCTGAGGATTCTTAACTTGAATCAATAATTGTTTTTGAAAATATTTTGATAACTTTTTAAAAGCTATGTACAATTATTCTCCTTTGTAATCCTATAAATACATTTAAAACATTCTGAAAAAGGGTTCGTAGATTTCCTCAGATTGCCAAAGGGGTCCATGACAAAAATGGTTAACAACTCTAGAAGGGAAGGAGAAAAGGGAACAAGCATCTAAGTTGTGCCTACTATGTACCTAGCACTGTGCTAAGCACTTTAAAGTATCTAGATCAGTGATGGACAAACTATCGCAAGAGGGCCAGATGCAGCCCCCTGAAATGTTCTATCTGGCTGCTGTGCAACATTTCTAATCTGACGAATACAATGAGTAGGATGCAATACAATGAAACTTCGAAAGAGTTGCCTTAGAAACAGACTGACATGAGCATTTCCTTTCCTTTGGCCCCCTCTTTAAAAAGTTTGTCCATCACTGGCTAGATCATCTAGTTCATTCCCATAGTTTTAAAGGAAACAAACACACAGAAGTTAAGTGACTTAAAGTATGCCTAATTAGTACAGAGTAGAATTAAAAATGACTTTGGAGGAGTAGGTGATTTGGTATTTTGGTTTATCAGTTCCACTTTTGTTCCTTCTATAGATGAAGATAATCAAGAACTGATGATAGACAACTAGGAAGCTCAAAATAATATTTGATTTGAAAACTAGGATTCTCCTAGAAGCAAGAATTCCTTTTCTATGCTAGAGCTCTGTTTTTTAAACCCTTACCTTCCTTCTTAGAATCAATATGTATTGATTCCAAGGCAGAAGAGTGGTAAGAGCTAGGCAATGGGAGTTAAATGACTTACCCAGGGTCACACAGCTAAGAAGTGTCTACATTCAGATTTGAATCCAGGATTTCCCATCTCTATGCCTGACTCTCAATTCACTGAGCCATCTATCTGTCTCCTTAGTGTTAGTCCTTTGGTTTATAAGGTCCAGGGCAAGAATCATCGAAGTAGATGGCCCCAGAGAACCTCCTTAGGTAGGAATCCTACTGACCCAAGCCTGACAGGAAAAAATTCACTACTACTTAGATGTTTGTTCTACTTCAGGACTTAGGAACTAGGGAGTTGTCTCAACAGAATTACACAGGCATCAGCATGGTTTCTCTAAGTTATTATAGTACTTAAGACATTTTACGCAACTCAATGTTTTATGGTATCATGAAGATTTTCTTATCCACACTTAATGTAAATATAATAACTCACCAAGACTTCGGAGAATCTTGTTCACTCCACTGGGTTCAGACTCTGGAATTGCTTCTAAGTACTGGATCGCCCGGACTTCAAAAAGGCCTATGAGGGGAATTCATATTGTTGTAGCCAATTTATATCCAAACAGTGAACTAATGCAAGAGAACTTTACCTTTCTTTGGACAAGCTAGATAAATGAAAAATCAGCCGTCCCTGAAGAGTCAAATGACTCTCACTGCAGAACCTCAGTTTTGGGCAAGTCATTAAAGCCTCAGTTTGTTCATCTGTAAAATAAGCTGGAAAAGGAAATGGCAAACCATTCCAGTATCTTTACCAAGAAAACTCAGGATAGGGTCACAAAGAGCTGGACACGACCGAACAACAACGAAGATAATAATGAGCCTCTCCAAACTCAGCTGGGCTAAATCTTAGAACATAAAGTACGTCACTATACCCATATTCAAAGTCCTTTAAGTGTGGTAGACTGCAGCTTGGGCTCTCTTGTCAAACCCTTCAAAATTCTAGTCATCTTTATGCCACACGAAGGGACCAGAATAAGATTTTAGTGGAGGAAAGGAGGGAATCCATACTAATAAAATCATGGATTTTTCTAAGTATTTTTCAAGTTTAACTACTTCAACTAGACCAGTGATTCCCAAAGTGGGCGCCACCGCCCCCTGGTGGGTGCTGCAGCAATGGCCACAGGTACATTTATCTTTCCTATTAATTGCTACTAAAATTTAAAAAAAAAATTAATTTCCAGGGGGGCTAAGTAATATTTTTTCTAGAAAGGGGGTGGTAGGCCAAAAAAGTTTGGGAACCACTGAACTAGACTATGGAAGGAGCTTGTAATGACTGACCTTTGACCCCACTCTTCCGAAGTTCCCTGTCCTGGATGAAGCCAGCAAACATTTGTGTTTCCATGAACAGATCCAAGAAGTGACGCACACTCCGTGAGGTATGAGACTTTCGGAATGGCTCTCTCTGGAATACACGTTCTCCACGTTCTGTCACAGTCATGTTCAGAGAATAATGTCCCACCAGCTCCACAAAGAACCTGACAAAAGCTTCAGATACCAGGGTGTTGAGCGTCACATCTACTGCAAGATATAAAACAAGATTTTGGGGGTATTGTTTGAACACAGAAACAGAGTCTTTGGTCGGGGATAGAGGGCTTAGGTTCTGCTAAAAAGTAGTTGTTAGAAGAATTAGGAGCAAGCTCTCTAAGTTCTAATTTCCCTATACTAAATTTAGAATAGACAGCAGCCAGATTTCTTGAACAAGTGGTCTGTACCTACTGCTTTAAGTTATCTCCCAACATCTTTGTTTTTGGACAGAAAAGAAAGGCAAAAATACATTCACTACTCTCAAGGAGCTTATAGCAGAGTGCAGGAGGAAACACAAAAATGACTGTACAAATAAAATATACATAAGATAAACTGGAGAAAATTTCAGAGGAAAGGCCAGTTTCACTAGACTCAAAAAAGTATACGTTTGGGGGGTAGTGAGGAAGGTATAAAAAGACTAGAAAGATAGGAGGGGACTAGGTTATAAAGGGCTTTGAATATCAGAGCCAGGAATTTAATAAATGGGTGACTTCATTGAGCTTGCTTTTTAGGAAAATCTAATTTGACAATAGTGGAGGATGGAGTAGAGTGGGGAGAGACTTGAGGCAGACATCAATGAGCCATCACAAAAGTCCTGGCATGAGGTATCAGAGTGGTGGTGATGTCAAAGGAGAGATAGGACATGTATGAGAGATAACGTAAAGGTATAATCAAGAGGACTTGGCAACAGAATGGATATGGGGAGGGAGAAGTCAAGAAGGATGCTTACTTAGGTTTAGTTAGCCTGGGAGACTAGTGGTGCATTTGTTCTTTTTTTTTAACCCCTTACCTTCTGTCTTAGAATCAATACTGTGAATTGGCTCCAAGGCAGAAGAACGGTAAGGGCTAGGCAAAGGGGGTCAAGTGACTTGTCCAGAGTCACACAGATAGGAAGTGTCTGAGGTCAGATTTGAACCCAGGACCTCCCATCTCTAGGCCTGGCTCTCAATCCACTGAGCCACCCTGCTTCCCCCTTGGTGGTACCTTTGACAGCAATAACCAAATTAGTACTACTCTCATTACTGGAAAGGTTACGATAATCTGCTGTTCTATGCCTCTTTTCATAATTTCTCTGATCGCCTACACCAAAATTTTCTTTCCTGGCAATTACTACTCTATTTGTATTATATTTTCCTATTAGAATTTAAGCTCCTTAAGAGCAAAAACTATCTATTTTCTATTTGTATCCTTAGGACCTAGCACTAGCCTCACACATAGCAATCTTTTAATAAATGGTGGCTTTATTGTTGATTGAACAGGATGCATTTCCACTCTTGTTCACTAACCCAAATCCTACATTTTATTTTATTTAAAAAAAAACCTTTACCTTCATTTTAGAAGCAATACTACTGTGTATTTGTTCCAAGGCAGAAGAGCAGTAAGAGCTAGGCAGTTGGGGCTAGGTGACTTGTTCAGGGTCATATAGCTAGGAAGTGTTTGAGGCTACATTTGAACCCAGGACTTTTCATTTTTAAGCCTGGCTCTCTATCCACTGAGCCACTAGCTGTCCCTGATTAAAAGACAAATTCAGGTCCTTGCCTGCTCTGGAGAAACTTCCTTAATTATATTAATCGACACTCACCTTTTCCTTCCCTAAATCTCTTTAACATTTTTAGCCAACCCCAGAATCTGGCACAAGATTCTGTACTGCTTCTTACTGTTCATGCATTTATATCTTATTTCTTTCTGAAACCTTACCTTCCATCTTAGAACCAATGTGTATTGGTTCCAAGGCAGAAGAGCTGTAAGGGTTAGGCAATGGGGATTAAGTGACTTGCCCAGGGTCAACCAGCTAGGCAGTGTCTGAGGCCAGATTTGAATCCAGGACTTCCAGTCTCAAGGCCTGGCTCTCAATCCACTGAGCCAACTAGCTTCACCTGCCAAACACACTTTCTTGTACCTTGTGGAGTACTCTGCTCTTGAGCCAAGATTTCATTCCGTTCTTCCAAAATCTGTACCAGAGCAGCCTGGAGTTTTGGTGGCAGAATTTCATCTTCATCAGAAACCTAAACAGACAACAAGAGGATTGTGCATGGGTTTATGATTCAGAACTCAAACACACTATTGAGACCCAGAAAAAACTGAGTGTTTTTAATTTTTTTTGCCATATGGAAGACTATTTCTCCTAAACCAAGCAGCCTTAAAACCAAAATATATAACAACTATTAGTGCCAATCAGAAAAATCAGCCAATATCATCACTTCATTTTTACTTTGAAAATAAGCTTCCATCCACAAGACTCATGATCTATGCTGATCTGGTAAGAAAGATGTCCTCCAGATGAATGCAGCTAAACTCTGAAATGCTGGTTGGTCTTGAAATTGAGCCAGAACTATTAAGTGACACTTTGACTTAGTTTTACACAGTCAGAAATCTACATCCTGACACAAATGAGGTGACTCTCAGTAGGCTGACAAGATGCGACTTCCTTCTTGAGGATGATATTTAAAGTTTTCTTCCTTATTTGGGTTCAATTTCTGAAAAGCAGCCCCATTTCCTCAAACTAGCTTACTTTTTTTTCTCCCTTTACTTTCTGTGTTAGTAACAACTCTAAGACAGAAGGACAAGGGCTAGGAAAACTGGGTTAAGTGACTTGCCCATTTGTCACATAGCTAGGAGAAGGGTCTGGGGCCTGACTTGAACCTAGGATTTCTTGTTTCCAGGCCTGGCGTTCTATCCCTTGAGCCACCTAACTGCCCCTGTGCTATAACTCTTCAGGTTCCCCATTGTAAATAAAATAGTATGTGGAAGAGCTCAAAGTCTAACCTGAGTCTGTTCCTTTAAGAAAATTCATTTTTCTATATAAGATCCATTGAAAGCTGACTCCCCAAACATTATTATGAAATCTCCCCGTGTCACTCACCTCCTGCAAGAACTTGTCTGCACAGAGATCAACGATTAGCACCTAGTGGAGAAAGGAGTCAGGCAGGTTAAGCTGGAGTCATGCACAAAAAATCTGCTGAATCAAGAGGAGGGTTATGGTTTTTACAAACAGTGGGAACAGTTTTCAGGAAAGTGACTCAAAGTTCTGGCCTATTTAAAAGTCAGCTCAAGGTATTTCTTGCGTTTTGAGCCAGTTTCCTTTTCAGCAGGCTGTCCTATTCATGTAACACAAAAACGAGCCTGACTTGCTCTGGTAAACATGACACAATTTTGTACATACCCATGTTAAAATAGTCTTTGGTTAGTATAATTTTTTAATTGTGGGATGAATACATTAAGAGTTTCCACACATGTTGAATATTGAACTAACATTTTCCCATTTTACCTCTTCAATGGGTAGATCCTGGAGCAGTGGTAAGGAGCAGGACAGGATGCCAATGAGAAACGGGGTGGGTGAACATACGATGTCAATCATGGAGACGGGCAGGACTGGGATGTAGGTATGCTGCCAGGTGAAGGGATACAGTGTGGCTACCACAGCATGGCCACATTTAGACAAAGTGCTGGCCAGAGGAGAAAGTAAACAGTGTCACACAGATTCATGGAGGCCCGTGTGAGTATTACATAAAAAGAGAAGTTAGCTTCTTATTCTCACAGATCCATTCCTGATTTCTCATTTTAAATTGTGAATTCAATTATGTTTGACTTTAAATAAATTATATTTCAAATTAATTCAATTTATAATGGAATTCTTCATTTTCATTATAAATTAAATTCAAAATTAGTCCTACTTTACATTCTAGACTCTCCTCTGTCACCAACCCTGTAATAAATTTATATGCTCAGAGAACACAAACTAATGTAAATCGCCTAAACAAAACCAATTTGAAAACCATGTCAGCTGCAAAAAGAGAGACTATGAAAGCCAAACCTAAATGACTTCTGGATTATTCAGTGTTTTGCATCACCTACTTCTCAAATAATTTAATTAGCTCGACTAACTGCATATACACATTTTCTTTTAATTAGATGCCCAGATTAAGGAAAAAGAATAAAGAAAAAAAAGAAATGTAAAGTTGAGTATTAAATTAATTTCCTACCTCAAATTGTTGGCAACAAATATAACCCTTCTTTCCAAAAGGAGTGAGGCACAGACTCGGATGAGGTGACATACGCTTAGACATTTAAATAGACAGTCAAAATCAACATGTTCAAGCCGAGAATCAAGCGGTCGGCAGAGTTCAATTGACTGTGAAGACAAGAAGATGTTGGAAGAGATGATACAAAAATATTCTAATTTTAATATGTCTACATTTATCAACAATACAAAGGATATGTCTCTCTTTCAAGGCTTCCTGCCTTAGCTCCACAATCCACTACTTTATGTTCCTGCTCTAAATCCATCTCTTTCTTCTGACAACCAGGAGAATTCCATACAATTTTTATTCTCCATAATACCTCATTATCTGATTGTAAAGTTCTATAAATATAGAAGGCTGTCTACTGCCTTCTTAGGTCTAGGATTATACTGTCTTAGAGGTCAGTCAAGGCATTTAACTTCTCAAGCTATCATCCTATATCACTCCTCCACAGCCAAACTCTGGGGGGGAAAAGTCATCTACACTTCTCTACTCTCTCACTTATCTTTTCAACCATTTGTGACATGATTTCAGACCCCTCTCACTACAATGGGTCCTTGGTCTCCAAGTTAATAACCATCTACCCGCTAAATCTGAGAGCCTTTTCTTTGTCTTCTTTCTTCATGCCCTCCCTGCAGCTTTTGGCACTGTCACCATCTCCTCCCTCCTGGACATTCCTTCCTCCTCCTTTTTAGTTCTCTCCTCTTAACTATTGGACCATTCTTTCTCAGAATTCTTTGCTTAATCATCATCAACACATCACGGCTGCCTGACCACTTCTACACTGAAGACGATCTGTGTATCCAGCCCTCGTTTGTCTCCTTTAACATCACCTGCCTAACGTAGTAGATATCTCAAATCCAAGCTGGTTGGCATAACCCTGCACAATTCTCCCATTTGATCTTCACAATCACCCTGTGATAGAGGCACTACAAGCTGTCACAAGGGTCAGATGAGACCATGGATGTAAAGTATCTGTAAATCTTAGAGTACCTTATAAATGTCGTCATGCTTTCTTCTTCTTGTACTCATTTTCTAATGGAATTCTGATAGAAATGGGACCTATTATTCATTTATATTTTATATTTGGATTTTTGCACAGGAGAATAAAATAACTGCTTTTTGTAATGGAATGAAATATGAGGATTTAAGTTTATCTTCTCTAGGCTCACTGAAGACTGCTTTGGGAGAACTCAAATAGCAGACAGGATGATACTTTTTAAAAAATTTATTTTGCTGGGTCTCATGTTCTAAAAACTTTTAATTCCACGTAACTTGGATATTCTGAATATTTGGTATAGCAACTTCCATTAAAAACATTGCTCATAATGACCAATATGGAAGTGTATTTTGCATGATAATACATGGATGGTCCAGATAAAATTGCTTACCATCTCTGGGGGGGAAGGGAGGAGAGAGGAAGGGAGATGGTTTGGATCTTATAATTTTGGAAAACATATGCTGAAAATTATTATTACATGTAATTGGGAAAATAAAATGTCTTTTAATTAAAAAATATTCCCTCAAAAAAATACAACATTGTTCATAAATGTTTTGTTCCAGTGCCAGTACAGTTTATTTGCTGAATTCTAAAGATTATTTTAGAGTCTGCATTTGCAACATAGGGATTTGTTACTTTATGAAAGATGATAAACCTCTCATGCATAATTATAGCCATTATAGATCATCTGTTATTAGACTTTGGGTAGTTGATTTTTGCAACCTGTAACAATGTGCTGTGTTATTTTTAAAAATATGTATTGATCAGCAAGTCAGGGCTCCTTAAAGGTAACATTTCTATAATTTCTGCTGATAATGACCCAATCTTAAACTGCCTTCATAAATCCCTCTATTTTCAGTTTAAAAATATGCATGATCATAGCCACTTGTTCCATTTTTGATGGTGTGTTGTTAGTCACATCCCTGTGGTTGTTGTGTATAAAGGGTCTTTTCACATTTTAGCAATTTAATGAACTCCAGGTAGAGGTAAATCTCTTTTGGTTACATCTGACAAATTCAGTGTTATGTACCTATTGTTAGCCTTTATTCTTGTTCAGTAAAGTATCTGTTCACAAGTATTTTTGTAAGTTTTTTTTTTTTAAACCCTTGTACTTCGGTGTATTGTCTCATAGGTGGAAGATTGGTAAGGGTGGGCAATGGGGGTCAAGTGACTTGCCCAGGGTCACACAGCTGGGAAGTGGCTGAGGCCGGGTTTGAACCTAGGACCTCCTGTCTCTAGGCCTGACTCTCACTCCATTGAGCTACCCAACTGCCCCGTTTTTGTAAGTTTTTAACCTGTTTATCAAGTTCTCTGAGAAAATATCCATCCTCTTCCTTTTTTTTTTTTTTTTTAAAGTTGATCTTTTTATAGCTTCCCTCGGATGAAGGGTTGTTTCATTAACATCAGGTATGTTTTTGTGAAAATATTTTCTAAATCTGTTATTGTCCATTTTATACTTTCAAAAGTGTATGTTCAGATAGTAATTGTTTAGGTATGAATTGATTTAAACATTTTCTCTCCCAATCCAGCATTTCTTTTCAAGTGCTAGTTAAGTCTCTTGAAATAAGACAGTTACAGCTTCCTCTCCTTGATAACTTATTATTATTCTTCTATTTTTCCTCCAGTTTCCCATTTCTCTTGAGGGCACCACACTCCCTCTATATGTCAACCTCAGAAACATCCTTGTCTCTTCTCTTTCCTTTATATTTTATCAATTACCACATTCTGTGGATTCTTCTTTTGTAATATTTTTTTGTGTTCACTGTGAATCAAAAAACAGTCACCATTCTAGTCTTTATCATCTCTCTAGGACTTCATCATCTCTCACCTCAAATATTCCTTCTAATTATTCTTTCTGTGTGGAGTCTCTCCTCTCTCTAATCCATCCTCCACATCATTTACCTGCATGGAAGTCAGTAGTTCCCTATCTGTCTTTCCAATAAAATTAAAACTTCATAATTTCTCATTAAAGCCCTTCATGATCTGGCTCTCACTTGTCTTTCCTGATATACTTCTCACGGTTCCCCTTCGTGACATCCACATCAAAGCGAAACAGGCCTAAGCTGGCTTCCCTCTCTGGTTTCCGTGACTTTGCACAAGCTTTCCTCCAGGCCTAGGATGCACTTTTCCTCATTCCAACATCATTAAATCCTTCCCTTCCTTAAATACTTGTAGACCTGGTGCTACTTCACATAAGAAGCACTGGGTGGCGACATAATACACGGACTGTTGGGCTTGGAGGCAGGAAGCAGGTCGGTTAAATCTGAACTGGGACAGTAGCTGTGTGATGCTGGGTAAGACACTTAACCTTTTTTTTTTTTTTTTTTTGCCTCAGTTTCCTCAGACAAAATGGGGATAATCACAGCCCATGTACTTCTCAGTACTGTTGTGAGGATCAAATGAGTTATTTGTAAAAAAAGGCTTAGCACAATACTTGGCACATTTAGAACTATAGCAATGTTTTATTTCTTTCCCTCCTTATCCTCACCTCCAACCCCAATCCCTGACTAAATAAATAAGTATTCTCCCCAAGTATTTTCATTGGCTGCCCTCCATACCTAGAACTCACTCCTTCCTCATTAAAATCCAACTTTCTACAAGAATACTTTCCTAGTCCTCCTTCATGTTGGTGCTTCCCCCCCGAGATTATTATTAATTTACTTGCATATATTATTTATACATAGATATTTGCATGTTATTTCCCCTATTATGTGGTGAGCTTCTTGTGGGAAGAAAAGGCTTTTTCTCTTTCTTATCTCTAGCACTTAGCACAGATATTGGCACATAGTAAGTACGTAAGAAATTCTTATTGACTATTTTATAGTTATCAAACCCTTCCAGAACTAACCAACTTACCCCATCTCCTGCCCCTGGGAGGTAGCTCTTGACAGTGATGGTACGTCCGGGAGCAGGGAAAGGCGCTTCCATGACACTGCGCATAAAAGGATGTACGAGGGCCGGAGACATCTCTCGCCTTTTCTCCACTTCATCCAGAATCTGTAGGAGGAAAACAATTGATCACCATCCTTCCAGATTTCATTGCCATTTTCTCTAATGGCTCTGTGGGAGGGATTCCAAAATGGGCAGCCACTTTGTAGGCAACCCTCATAATTACCCAAACCCTAATCTGAAATCATAAATACCACCATATAAGCTCCCTCAGCCAAGCCAATCTCCTCAAAGTATTATCTTCCAGTCTTCCCCTAGGAACAGAAACACTTTACCATTCTGGGCTAGGATGAGGTTTGATTCAATTAACCAATCACCTCACTTCACTTAGAGTAACTATCTTAATCAGGTGAGAATATTTCTATTGAATCAATTAAGTTAAAAATATTTGATTTTCTTTTCTTCTTTTTTAAATCTCACCTTTTTTTTTTCTTGGAATCAATACCAAGTATCAGTGCCAAGGCAGAAGAGCAGTAAAGGCTAGTATAAGGATGATATTAGAAAGTAAGTATTGTTTTATTAGTTTAGAGATAAGAAGTAGAGAAGCTGCTTGAGAAAGAATTGGAGTTTGAAGCAGAGCTGAGACAGTATGTCAGTTTCAAATGCTGACAGTTTCACTGTCTGACAGTTACTCTTTCTGGGTGTGGCAGAGTAGCAGTTGGTCTCTGGCAGTTGGCAGTCACACACACAGATTTTTCTCTCTCAGGGCTGGAGAAGGTAACATCCTTGTCTCTCTTCTTTTCCAACTTGGGAAACACTAGTGATTATCTAGTACAGTTTATAGATTGATTAAACTCTGAGAAGACCAAAGAAACCCTGGTCTTTGGTTTGGACTCTGAGTCTGTTAAGGCTCAGAGTCCTAACTTGATTCTTGTTGAGACTCAACCAGCTAGCCTTTGTTATTTTTATAACTTAAAGGTGAAGTTAAGACTTATAAGGATAATAGTGGTAGTTTTATTTAGAATAGTATAAATTTGGGTTAGTCAGATCAGGAAGGATTAGTGTAGCCTGTGAAACACAGGAGAAGTGGTTCCTTACAGAACCAGGGAGTTTTATTTGGGTGGAGTTAGAATCCCTTAGAATTAGAAATCCTTTTTTATCCTTATATTTTTTTAAATAATTTATTTTTTCTATAACAAGAGTCTCTTTAGCATTCCTTGTGCCTGGCCCTGAAGATGCTTTTGATAACATCAAAAGTATTCGAAACAGTTTGAACTTTTATATTGCCACAGTTTTTGTCCTATTAATTTTGTAGTTCATCCCTTATTGTTTTAACACTAGGCATCTGGGGTTGTGACTGACCGAGGATCACATAGCTACAAAGTCTCTGAGGTCAGATTTGAACCCAGGATCTCCTATCTCCAGGCCTGGCTCTCTATCTACTGAGCCACCTTCCTGCCCCTAAAGTATTTGATTTTGAAAATGTCCTTAATCAGTTTGGAAGAAGAAAATTATTTGAAGAAATGAAGTATCATTACACAGGAAATGTATTAGGATTGGCTGAACAGACACAGTTCTGCTAAGTGGGTTATGGATAAAGAAGCCGCCAGTTCTGTACCTGGACATGAGTATCAAGCATTTTAGCAGAAAAAATTCCAGCCAAGTTTTGATCAATTATCTCATATCAGATTGACTGAAATGATAAAAGGACAAAATGACAAATGTTGGAGGGGAAGCGGAAAAAATGGGGACACTAATATACACTGTTGATGGAAATGTGAACTGATCCTCCCATTGTGGAGAGCAATTTGGAATTATGCTTAGAGAGCTAAAAAGCTATGTATACCTTTTGACCCAGCAATACTGCTAATAGGTTTATTTCCTAAGGTGATCAGAGAAAAAGAAAAAGAACCTATATGTTCTAAAATATTTGTTGCAGACCTCTTTGTGGTTGCAGATAACTGGAAATTGAAGGGATTCCCATCAATTGGGGGATGGCTAAACAAATTGTAGCATAAACTTGTGATGGAATATTACTACACTGCAAGAAATGATGAGCAGGTTAATTTTGGAAAAAGATGGAGGGGGCACCTGGGTGGTTCAGTGGATTGAGAGCCAGGCTTAGACACAGGAGGTTCTGGGTTCAAATGTATCCTCAGACATTTCCTAGCTAGGTTACCCCAGGCAAGTCACTCAATCCTCACTGCCTTATGGCTTTTTTTTTTTTTTGCCTTGAAACCAACTGATTCTAAGATGGAAGTTAAGAGTTTAAAAAAGAAAAAGAAAACATGCTAAAAGCTACATACAATTATGAAGAGTGGAATGTTTAGAACCAAGAAAACATAAATAGCAAAAGAAATATTGTTTGAAGAATGATTTGTGTATGTCTACCTCAGATAAAGAACTCATAAATAGAAACAAGCAAGACATCATTTTATATGCCTTCTCTAATGTAGGCAAGGAGGGGAGGTTGTAGATACCTGGGATTTTAGTGTAACAAACAAAAAATGAATTACTTGGGGGAAGAGGAAGGGTACAGCTATTGGCTCTTCTTTGCCTTGACCAGAGAGTAACACTGTAAACTTTGAAAGGTGGAAAGATTTTGGAATACTCATGGGATGTTAGAAGTGTCTCTGGAAGAGATGATGGTAGTATCTGCATAAGGAAAAATTAGACGAGGAAAGGTAAATTCAGGACTCTAACGAGGAGCTTGACAGAAAGCTACACAAGGTTTAAGAAGAGCATAAGACCTCACAAAGGAAAGAAAATCCACTCTAGCAACTGACAGCTATGAGTTATCACGCTGTCACACTTGAACCCACTTTCCTTGGATGCTCTTTGTGTTTGTGGGAAGGTATGCCCCTAGTGTAGGGGAGATGGTTGTTGTACCAAATGTTTTTACTAAATCACTTTAGTAAATACTTATTTTAAAAAGCTTAAAAAGTCTGGCTAATTGATGTTAATTGCTAATCGGGGCGGGGAAACACCCCAGTTGGGGCTCATAGCTATAATACTAGAAATATCAATTCACAATTTCTAAGGTTTTTCCTAGAAGAGTGAGATAAAAGAACCTGCTTGCTACACTTTGGGGACTGAGCTTGCCTAAGAGAATGAGGGTTGGGAGAATGAGCTCTGGAGCCTATATTGCACTAGAATAAGATTGGCAACAGTAACAACATTAAACTTAGCTCACATTTATATAGGGTCTGAGGTTTACAAAGTACTTTGTTCATGACCTTGTGAAAAAGGGAATGTAAGTATTATTCCTTTTTTATAGATAGTGAAACTAGGCTCAGCGAGCTTAAAATGATTTGCCTATGGTCGCAAAGATAATAGTGATCAGAATCAGAACTCAGTTTAAGTCTCCTGAATCTAAACTGATGACATCAGAAAAAGCAATAATAATAGCTAGCATATGTAGAGTGCTAAAGGTTGGCAAAATGCTTTATAAATATTATTTCATTTTATCTTCACAAAAGCCATGGAAGGTAGGTGGCATTCTTTATCCCCATTTTGTAGATAAGGAAACTGAAGTCAAACAGAGTTTAGTGACTTGCCCTTCTATATTCTATAGCAAATTCTAAAGCAAGAATTTGTAAGCTTTTTGTGCTTTCCCTGAAGCATTGAGATTGCTAGGTGGAGAGAGGGGTCCAGTTCTGAAATGTAGTCTTTTGACAATTGTCTTTGGGCACTGACGAGTAAAATGTCTTGCCTGATATCACATAGCCAGTAATGTGTCAGAGGTAGGACATGATCCCAGGTCTTCCTGACTCCAAGACCCACTCTCTAGCCACTATACTGTGCTAAAATTTAATAGGAATAAATATACAGTCCTCTACTTTGATTCAAAGAAGTCTGGTGGGAGGGAAGGAAGGGAACAAACATCTCCATTAACCATACTTTTTCTTCTGCTGGAAATTCAACCAAGTCATAGGAGGTGGAGCTCTTACCGGGTAAATGATTTGAAATCTACTGGTCAGTGCTTAGCACAGTGCCTAGCATATACTAAATGTGTAATAAATACCAGCTGGATAACCAACTGGTTATATTTCCCTGCTGTAATTGTTGTTGTTCAGTCAACTTTTTAGTCATGTCCAGTTCTTTGCAATCTCATTTGAGGCTTTCTTGGCAAAGACACTGGAGAGTTTGCCATTTTTCCTCTATTTTATAGATGAGGAAACTGAGGCCAACAGGATTAAGTGAATTGCCCAGGCACAGCTAGTATATTTGGAGGCCAGATTTGAATGTGGGAAGATGAGTCTTCCTGATTCCAGGCCTGGCATTCTTTCCACTGTGCCACATAACTATCCCACCTTCTGCCTTAAAGTGACATTTAGTTCTGTGTCCGATCACAGTAAATTAAAAACTTCTAAGAAACAAACCAAAAAAAATGCATCTCTGGAGCCCACAGACAATAACCTTCCAGACAATCCACAGATTTCACTTACCTTTGAAAAAAGATTGAAGCAGCCTAGCCGACTAACCATGCAATACACCTCAGGCAGTCTTTTTCCTTTGCCTTCTGGCTAAAAAAATGAGAAACCAATGCAGAATATAATATTTACTCTCAATACCGTCTGAGTACAAAGCACTGTTTCTTCTTAGAGGAGAATCCTGGGAAATTCTAGTAGGATATGTTCCCTGTATCGCCATAGCTCCATATAGATACCATATAAAGTATTTATCTAAGCTCCTCACTTGTCATATCAGTTCTTCCTACATGGAGCCTTGGCCAAGGCTTTTACCTCTGAAAGCCCTGCCTCGGCCATCCCTACCATCCCACTGATCACTGTTTGGCAGCAACAGTCTGATACTTACCAAGAGCTTCTTGCAGTAACCAAACCACCGGCTCCCATCTTCCCCCGTCAGCACAAAGGAGAACGTTTCACTGTAAAGAAAGTCACCCATGAAGCACCAGATGTCGAGCTTGGAAGCTGGTGTGAAAGTTACACATAGGAGTTGGCTGA
>NC_058133.1:465881224-465898534 GCF_016433145.1 Gracilinanus agilis
GAGAGAGAGAGAGAGAGAGAGAGAGAGAGAGTCAGGGAGAATTGGGTTCAAATCCTGCCTTTTACCATTTTTAAACTGTGTGATCCTGGGAAAATCACAAAACTTTCTGGGGCCTCAGTTTCCTCATCTGTAAAAGGAGAGCATCAGATTAGATGGGTTCCACCTGGGATCTGTCTAAGAGATCTAGAATTCTCTTATTTTAGGTAGGCAGCTGAGTCCATGTATGTATAAAATACAAGGGCCTTTGGGTCACAGGTAGCCTAGGTGGGCTCATCACCTGTCGGTGCCACAGCTAGCTTCAGTTGGGTCCCAGAGTACAAACTGCAGAGACGTTGAACCCAGGGTCTCCTGTCTCTAGGCCTGGCTCTCCATCCACTGAGCCACCTGGCTGCCTCTATAAATTTATTTTAATTTCCATGGCAGAAAAGGAGATTATTCACTAATTTTTTTCCTGACTGGCACTGTGCTGTATTGCTATCGACTTTTACCCAGATGGCAGACCTCAAAGGGCAGAGTGTTCTCATAGCCATACCCTGGCTGTGAGATGATGTTGGACAAGTCACTGATTCTCTCCGGAGCTCAGATTGTACAAAATGATGATGGCGGGGAGTGAAGGAGAGTTGTAAGGAGCGTGAACATTCTTCCTTGTTCTAAAATTCTCTGATTCTGTCCATCTAAATCACTCTTCTTGGTTTTCTTCCCTTTCCTCAAGAATCAGAGCTGAACATGGCACATTTTGTCTACGGGCGGGGAAAAATGAGGAATCTGCACGATTTCCCGGGGTGGATTCTGCCCACTTTGCCCACAGCACAGAGCCCGACACTGCAGTAGTAGTCTCATCTCCAAATCCTGCTAGAGCCAAGGCCTGGAGGGAGGGGAAGGGGGCTCATTCTAGCTTAAGAGAGACTCTTATCTGAGGGGAGAAAAAAAAGCATATCTTATAGGGGAAAGAAAAAAAAAAAACACTGTTGCTTGGCTTCAAGCTAACCCCTACGACATACATTACTGTCTTTCTGTTCAATCAGTGTTCTGCTGCAAGAATCAGTTACATTCAATCATCTCAAAGAGCTATTAAAATGCTGATAAAAAATTCATAAAGTAACACACAGTAATGAATCAGGAGAATTCAGTAAAGTGAGACCTACCCTTAGAGCAGGGCAAAAATGAAGGTGAACGATCGTTTGGGCCCAGCGGCCATGAAATACCCTTTTGGAAGATGAATAATTCTGTTTAGGGCTGATAAGTTGAGCTAATTTATAATGCTGTTTTAGGTCCACTGCTGAAATATTTCAAATCCCTCAACTTTAAAATGCATTGCCTGTCAGAAACTGGTCTCTTAACAGTTTCCTCTTAACATTTTTCAAAATGTAACCTAGACCAATTTGCATGATTTAATGCTTATTGTATTATACTGTGCATGATTTAAAATGGGAAATAAAATTTTTTTTTCCTTAAAGAGAGACAGAGAGAGAGCAAGGGAGCCAGGGAGAAGGAGACAAGGAGGCAGGAGGGGAATGGGAGGAGGCCGAGGGGGGAGCCAATATTTGTCAAAGCCTTGTCCAATTAAATTCCCAGGGACACAGCTCTCCAAGTGGGAAAGGAACTAAGGCTGGGGGTACCAGAGCTGATAGATGAAGACGTAGGGGAATCTCTGTTAGTCTGGAGAAAGCGGCAGGACATAGTGGCAGACTGACATACTATGGGGTCCCTCTACTATGCCCCTCCCAAATAAGTCCCAGAAGTCCACAGCAACCTTTAGAAGGAGCTAATCCAGGGATTTAAAACTCAGGTCTGTGGAGAGATTTCAGGGGGAGGGGATGCTGTGAAATTAGAAAGGAAAAAATATCTATCTATCTATCTATCTATCTATCTATCTATCTATCTATCTTTCTTTCTACCTTTTTCTTTCTACTTTTCTCTCTCTTTTTTCTTTCTTTCTTTCTACCTCTTTCTTTCTTTCTTTCTTTCTTTCTTTCTTTCTTTCTTTCTTTCTCTTCCTTCCTTCCTTCCTTCCTTCCTTCCTTCCTTCCTTCCTTCCTTCCTTCCTTCCTTCCTTCTTTCTTTCTCTCTCTCTCTTTTCTCTTTTTCTCCTCCCCCCCTCTCATTATTAACTGAGAGGGAAGTTAACCCAGCACAATGGAAAGTGGAAGGATTTGGGGCCTGAGAACCCAGCATCAAATCCAGGTTCTTTTGTGGTCTCGTTCTATCATTTCACCTCAGTTCCCTCATCTGTAAAATGATCTACAAGCCCCTGTTGGGTTCCAAAGCTATGACCTGGAAATGAGAGCAAAGAACAATATAGGGCTGAAGAATAGAAGCACTTAGACAGCATCTCAGGCTCTCATAGAGCACGTCATGGGCATTTAGAGTGGTCCAAGGTTACCAGACTCAAAAAAGGCATCAGGGTTACCTCTACACACCAAGAGCGCTACAGAGGGAGGCTGAATCAAGCAATCTAGAGGCACTACTAGAACACTTTCTCTTTCCCACAAAGGCTGGGTGGGATCCACCTGGGCACACCCTTCCCACTAGAGCCTCCCTTAAGAGTTCTACAGAATAAACAACCTGGGCTGTGGTTCTTTCAAAAGGCCTGAGAGAGAAACAAGGTGGAGACATTTTTGATGCTGTCTCCAGATGTAGACCAAAACCCAAGTCTCCTTCCTGCCGCCAGGGGGTGTTCCTGGCTTTTGGTCAACCAGAGAAGAAAGTAGTAAGGCCTTTCTCTAATGAGTTTCCCCTTTAGAGGCGGAAATATTTCAGTGTTTTTCTTTTTTTGAGTTCCCACAGAGGGAAAGGTCTAATTCTGTTTCTTCCTTTCCTCCCACTCCATCCTTCATCAATGATGGCATTCACTTAAGGTCCATTATGGGTCCTCTGGCTCCATTTCCACAGTTCTAAAACACAGCAAATTACCTCAGGCAGCCACTCACCTCTTGAGTTCTGAGGTGGGCACCCAGTCCTTAGAATCGGGGAAACAGAAGCTGGGGATGACTTTGAGCCTTTCCTCGGTGTCTTTGGATTGCTTGAAGGGATGGTCAGTCTGAAAAAAGACATGGTGGGTGATCAGAACCCCACATTTTTGGGAAATGGGACACAGCACCCCAGCCAAGCCTCAATAATAGAGACATAAGATAAGCCTTTGGGATTCATAAATGGGGCTATGTTTGTAATATAGCTCTAGAAAACTAAAGACATAAGCTATATTAATTAAGTTATAACAGAAATGAGGAATTCCCTCTTTGCATAGAACACCTTTGGGGATTTCATAATCCTCTGTTAGAGACATGAACGAAAATAATCTATTTTCTCTAGAGGCTGATTTTTTTACTCATTAGTCAAGCCGACTAACCCAGGAGAGAGAAGTAGGAAGTTTTGGGAGCCAAAATTAAAGTAAACACATTCCCAATTAGATTGATAATAGAAGTTCTGTCAATTCCTGACTATTGATCAAAGACATTATGACAGGCCGATAAAAAATATTCTAGGGAAAAATTCTATTTTGAGAGTCAAACACATGTATAATCATTGCTTCTACCATGTAATCCTTACTATGTAATTACTGGTTTGTTGTTTCCTGTAAAGTTTTAGCATGACTCTTTTATGCAAGTTTAGTATTACATTTAACAAAATATCCTAAACTAAGAAAAACGGTTATTTTAAAATTCATTAGTTTGGCTTGTTCTAGTATAATTACAAGCAGATAATAAACCTGATTATTTATAGCTAGGAAAAATCATCTACCCTTTCGCTCAATTTTATCAAGAAAATGTGTCATTCTGGGTCAGGTTCATGCTGCAAAATGAATCCCAGGATTCAGCGACAAATATATCCAAGTGGTTTCTTCTATGTTAGCCTCTTCTAAAGCCCCTCTCTGAAGCCTCATTATGGCGTGGAGGTGACCATGAATTTTCAAATAGTATCCCTTAAGAGAAAAAGCTCTGACAAGTTCCACCAAGATGAAAAAGCTTCAGATATGGGTCCGCCCAATGACCAGCCTGCCTGAGATCAGCAAGGCTCATCCTCAAACAGTTAGTCACCAGGTTATGACGTTTCTTGGCCACAGCGACTTATAAAGCTGCCTCCTAAAGCACCGAGGAGTTCCTTGGTATGGGGAGGCAGGGCTTGCTCTAAGGAAATCATGACTCTAGAAGGGAACATCCTTATTTATGCACAATGACTCCTACTCATCTCCATGCCACAGGGTCCAGCTCAGCTTTGACCTCCTCTTAAAGCGTACAAGGCAGAAAGGACAAGGTCAGACGACTCGCCCAAAGACGTTCAGTGAACCCAGGAGATGTCCTGCTCCAGTTCTGAACCCATTCATCCAGGCTTTGCTGAAAACGGGCTCATCCCTGAACTTTCTCACCCCCTCTAGAGCTGAATGGATTTTTCAATAATCCATAATTTAGACTTCTTAAGTAGATTTTCTGTAGCTTTTTTTTAAAGCCTTTCTCTTATCTTAGAATCGATGCTGAGTATTGATTCTAAGGCAGAAGAGCATTAAGGGCTAGGCAAATGGGGTTCAGTGACTTGCCCAGGGTCATACAGCTAAAAAGGATCTGAGGCCACACTTGAACTCAGGTCCTCCTGACTCCAGCTTCCACTGCTCTAAGCCGCCCTCCCCTCTTACAGGGAAAAGTTGGTGAAACAGATGGAGTGAGAGCTAAAACACACACACAGAGCCTTAGGATGGAGAGCGTGCTCTAAGTACCTTGCTGGGGAACTGCTGGATGACCTGAGGGGTATAGGTGATTTCCAGTGGTTTCTTCTGCAGAGACACTACCACAAAGAGCTCAAAGAGCTGCTGCTCCTGGAGCTCAATGAGGTCCCGCTCCAGAGTCTGGTAGTGAGGGTTCCTCTTGGACGCCTGCTGGAGCTGTGTGATGCGTCTGTGGCGATCTGGGAGAGAATCAGAGGGTGGAGGCTGTTACCTCCAGCATCTACAGGGGGTCTGCCCAATGGGGACTGGCTGATGTTTGCTCCTGAGACCTAGTACTTTGGGCTGCTACCAAGCCCCAAAGCAAATATGCAGACACATTTGTGTGATATCAAAGCCCTCCCCTTATCAACTCCTTAAAGGGCACACTCCTTTTCTCTTCAATTTCTGTTTTCTCCCCCTGAAGCCATCAAATCACACATAAAAGTGAGGCTAAATGAGGATTTTGTTTTTGAAGAAATTTTGGTTAACAAACAAAAGCCATGGTTAGGTCCACTGGGTCAGCTTTTAATCATTCTAAAACAAGATGCATTTTCTTATCAAAGAAACCTTCCTTTCCCTGCTTCTCCACCCCACCCCCTTCAAGAAGCTTACCATTACAAGTGGCCATTTAAATATGTTTGACTAGGATTTTTTTAAAGCCTTTTCCTTTTGTCTTAGACTCTCTCTCAGTTCCAAGGTAATAGAGCAGCTCAGACAGTAGTGGTTATGTGACTTGTCTAGTGTCACAAAACTAGGAATTTTACTAGGAATCTTTTTTTTTTTTTTTTTTTTTTAAGGCTTTTCCTTTTGTTTTGGGATCTCTCAGTTCCAAGACAGTAGAGCAGTAAGGGCTAAGCAGTAGGGGTTATGTGACTTGTCCAGGGCCCCAAAACTAGGAAGTATCTGAAGCCAGATTTTAAACCCAGGACCTCTTAACTCCAGGCCTGGTACCACTCTACCCACTGAACTATCTAGCTGCACACTCTACTATGAATCTTAAAGGCCAGAAGGTTAGAAATCTAGTGTCCCACTAGACCAGTGGTTCCCAAACTTTTTTGGCCTACCGCCCCCTTTCCAGAAAAAATATTACTTAGCACCCCCTGGAAATTATGAAACTATTTATTGAACTCAGAATAGAATGTAATACAAAAAAAGTGTGGCCATCACTGCTCCCCTGGATCACTGCAGCACCCACCAGGGGGCGGTAGCACCCACTTTGGGAATCACTGCACTAGACCTAAAATGGAAGTCAAAACCATTAAAAAAAAATTCAATATATGCTGACATCAATGAACTGAAATACACCAAACAGGAAAATTTGAGAAGAAAAAAAAGACATCCTCAAAGTAATTATGTCATGAAAGCACACACCATTCGACTATATTTCCTTCATGAGATTTCTGTTGTATGTGTGATATATGATTTCTATCATGACATGAGCCATACGGAAATGTGTATCACATGAAAGTAGGGATATAATCTATATCAGACCATCTAACATTCCAGGGATGGGAGGAGGGAAAGAAGGGAGGAAACTTGAATTCTAAAATGTCAAAAAAAATTTTCAAAACTTGTTTCGAACTGAAAAATTAAAAATAAAAGTAAACGCCATGTAAAAATCTTAATGTCTCAAGAATCGGTATATAATTCTGCTCCAATAAGACTAGACACGTCTGATGACTCACTTTTTTTTTTTTTTTTTTGAGTTTTGGTTCGCTCTCCATTCCTCAAGTGAAGTTTCATTGCAGATCAAAGTTTCACTATGGAAATTCATACAAGATGCCACCAAGAATGAACAGCCCCACTGGCTCCAAATATCTTCCATAGCAGTATTAGTAAATTCTATGCTCCAGGCAAACTTCCCTCCCAAAGAGTGGTTCCAATTTCAGCAAATTAGATATTCAGAACCCATTTCTATGTGCCAGCAACACTGAATTAGTCACAATTACACATCCATCCAGACTGAATTGGTGATCATCTGAGTTTCACCTTCAGCCAGAACATAAAATGAAACTGCCTGAAGCAAACTGGGCCAATGGAAGGAGTGTTAGCTGTACTTTCATAAAAATCCATGACCTGCTCTGATTTTGGATACTTATTTATTTTCTGGCTTTTCTCTTGCTTACTTGTATGCGTAACCTGCCATGTGGTTGGATTTCCATTTTAGGTATAGTATGATTCTAGATTTCTAAATTTCTGGCCTTTAAGATTCACATAATATATGTATAAACTAGTGAAATTGCTCATCAACTCTGGGAGGGAAAAAGGAAGGGAGAAAACAAGAATCTTGTAACCATGGGAAAAAAAGATTAAAAAATTAAATTTTAATTTTAAAAAAAGATTCAAACTAGTGCTAGACTTGGAGTTAAGAAGTCCTGGGTTCAAATTTTTTGAACTCTGACATTCTAAACTATGTGACTCTGGGAGAATCACTTAACCCCAATTGTCTAGCCCTTATTGCTCTTCTGCCTTAGAATCGATATTCAACTATAAGACAGAAGATAAAAAGTTTTTTAAAAAAGATTCATAGTAGAATATATTCAACTTGCCCTATGGCAAATTAATAGTAAGCTTTTTGAGGGCTGGGGCTGTGTTTCTTTTCATTTTTGAATGGCCAGCACCTAGCATAAAGCCTTGAACACACTCTTATATTTTGCACTAAGCACTTAATGAGTGTTGAATTAGGGGGCAGCCAGAGGGCACAGTAGACAGAGAGGTCTGGAGACAGGGGGGTCCTGGGTTCATATCTGGCTTCAGGCACTTCCTGGCTGTGTGTCTAACTCCCATTGCCTAGCTTTTATCCCTCTTTTACTTAGGAACTAGTACCTAGTATTGATTCTAAGCTAGAAGATAAGGGGGAAAAAAAGTTGAATTAAATCAAATTTCAAGATGTGGGTCCTGTACCTGAGACCATCTCATACAGAGCCTTATTAGCTCATGTTTCCGACTACCTCTACATCTCAAGCTACAATTCTGTTCGATAGAAACAATAACTTGCCCTGAAGCAACCATGAGAAATTTAATTAAATGAAGTTTGTAGAACACCCCCACAGTCCCTGGAAAAAAACATGTCAGTGAGATAAGTCATTCCAACCATTCTAACAATGATAAATAACAACCCAATTTTGACAATAAACGTGAACAATGAAGAATAAAAAGCAGCTACATGTATCCTTTCTGAACTGGGAGCAATCCAATTTACTTCATTAAGTGCATTTGGGTGCCTGAAAACTTATTCATTCATTGATAAAAGCCAATTTAGATAATGATTCACCTTTTCTTCTTTGGATGCCAAGTACAGCACATGACCACACAGGAACCATGTTGGATTCTTACTCTGCTATGTGAATATATATATATATATATATATTTAAATGAAAAACGTTTTGACAATGCAGATACTAAGCTGCCGAGAATCAAGAGGTGCCAGTGGTAAGAGAATAACCAGAAACATGAAACTCCACATGATAGAAACAGACTTAATTACAATTCCACACCTTTAACTGTGATTGTCATGAAAAAGAAAAGAGCCCCAATGACTCACTCACTCTTTGGCAGATACTCTGCATCACTTTCGTTCCCACTGGCTTCACCTGAAATGATAAAAAAGGGTTTTTCACTTGTAGACTACACAGAGCCAAGGGAAGTTGAGGGAGTTTGGGATAACTGAGGTCCCTCTATTTAGGATAACTGCCTGATGGAAAGTTTCAGAGATACTTTAAGACCTATTGTGAGGAAAAATGGTATGTATATATATATATATATATAAGAATAAAGGGAACTTTAAGCCCCTTGAGGACAAAGCCAATTGTTTTTTATCTACCACATGTCGGATACCACACTGGATAACAGAATCTGGATCCAAAACAAATCCTGACAATAGACCAATGTGCCAGATATGAAGGATGAAAATTTAAGAGCCACAAGTATAAATATTGAATTTAGTTGTTTCTTTTTTAAATCAATGGCACAAACACAGCATGTCAAACTAGGAGTTATATCATTCCCATCCCTGGAGATGTTGTAAGTGAAGGAGGAATGATCACTTCTTGGCATGTTATTGCCCAGAATGTCCATGAAAGAGAGAATGAAACAATGATAATAATCCTGATTCTGCCAGGCATATCTGATGGCTGGCCTGGTTCCAGGTGGGTATCTAGGAGCAGCAGAAAGGGTAAGAGAACTCTTTTCATGAACATAGTAGCACAACCTCTTGGAAAAGCCTGTGTTTTTCTCTTTTATGGGATTTCGCCCTCCCAAAGAGGTTGAACACAGGCCTGTCAGTTGAACTCTTGGATGGCACGAAGCCAACGTGGATGTAACTGACAACTCCTTGGACCAAAGTAGATTTGGAATAAGAGAAGAAACTCAGCAAAATCATTCAGTGTGGAATCATCAGACCAGAACCTGGCATAATTCAATCCACAAAGTATCTCCCTTACCCTCAGCCCTTGTAAGGTGTCCCTCCCTCCCTCCCTTCCTTCCTTCCTTCCTTCCTTCCTTCCTTTCTTCCTTCCTTCCTTCCTTCCTTTTTTTTTTTTTTCCCATAATTACTTGTCCTAGTTACAACTCTAAGACAGAAGGGCCACAGCTACGTAGATGAGGTTAAGTGACCAGCTAGGAGGCATCGGAGGCCAGATTTGAACCCAGATTCTCCTAACTCCAGAGCTGGCTCTCCATCCACTGTGTTAGCTAGCTGCCTTTATTCCACTGGTTTATTTGGTTTTGAAACCCTTACCTTCCATCTTAGAATCAATACTGTATACTGGTTCCAAGCAGAAGGGTGGCAAGGGATAGGCAATGGGTGGGTTAAGTGACCTGCCCAGGAAGTGTCTAGGTCCTCCCAACTCCAGACCTGGCTTTCCAGCCTTTGTGCTACCCAGTTGCCCCTCTTCCACTGCTTTTTAATGGTCTTTTGTGCATTTGATGACCTTGCTTATGTAGAAATGAAATATTTTCAAGGCCAAATTAGAGCATCAGGAGATACACTAGAACAAAGACCACTTCTAATACAGCCTGTGTTCCCATGGTAAGAAATATCCATGATAGCTCTGTATTTTGCATTTTGGAGAAAAAAAAAAACAAAAGCTTGAGGCTGGCTAGAGATGGCAGCATATTTTTCTTTTATTTCTCTGGGAAGAATCTCAGAGAGAGTTTACTTTCTCTCTTTACAAGATAGTATGCTCTCAGTTTGTTTTGGAAAAGAAATAAGTTTTTTGAGTGTGTCTTTCTTTTTCAGATTTCTAATACTTTTTTTTTTTTAACTTAAAAAAAAAACAAAAGAAAACAAAAAAAAACTCTTACCTTCTGTCTTAGCATCAACTCCAACGTAGAAGAGCAGCAAGGGCCAGGCATCTGGGGTTAAGTGACTTGTCTAGGAGGCGTCTGAGGCCAGTTTTGCACCCACATCCTCCTGATTCCAAGCCTGGTGCTCTATCTGCTGTGCTGCTGTGCTACCTAGTTACCCCCAGATTTCCAATACTTTCTGAGAGCTAACTGGCTTGGGATTCTAGATCTAGAGCTGGGAGTCACCTTGAAGGTCACCTCATCCTCTTAGAGCAGAGAAAACTAAGGCCCAGGAAAGCTAAATGACTTGTCCAAAGTCAAATAAGGAGGAAGCATCATGTTGGTGGGATATGGATCCACCAAATTGGTGACTGGTTCTCAGTCCAGATTCAGTAGGGCGATATGAGACAAAATTAAGGACTAAATTATGAGTGTGATGTCTATGAACTAGATATTATAAATATGATAGCTATAAGGCCACAGGAGGTATAATGGATAGAGCACTGAACTTAGGGTTAGAACAGACCTGAATTCAAATCCTACCTCCGATACTAACAGTGTGACCCTGGGTAAGTCATTTAGCCCCAAATGCCTAGCCCTTATGACTCTTCTGCGTTGGAACCAACATACAGTATTGATTCTAAGATGGAAGGTAAGAGTTGTTTGTTTGTTTTTTAAAGACAGAAGACTAAGGGTTTAAGAAGAAAAAATCATGGGAAGATACAGAGATATTTTTATAGAATTAGCTTCAGAAGAAGAGATTTGAGAGATATTTTAGTAATGATATTCAAGAATGTGCAAAGTTCTGGTACAGGGGACAATTGTCACTCATCTGGTTCCACTGAGATCAGAATAAGAATAAACAAACAAACAAAAAGCCTATTGTCACTTCTTCAAGTTAAAGAAGCATTTTTCTGATAGTGAATTAAACATTAAAATGAATTTTTGAGGGAAATAAGGAATGAGGGGAATGTCAATCCTTGGTGGTCTTCAAATATAATATTAAGGGGCAGCTGGGTAGCTCAGTGGATTGAGAGCCAGGCCTAGAGACAGGAGGTCCTAGGTTCAAATCCGGCCTCAGACACTTCCCAGCTGTGTGACCCTGGGCAAGTCACTTGACCCCCATTGCCTACCCTTACCAATCTTCCACCTATAAGTCAATACACAGAAGTTAAGGGTTTAAAATTAAAACAAACAAACAAACAAACAAACAAATATAATATTAATTTTCACTGGGCTTCAGTGATTCTGACATCATCCTGAGGACAAGAGATGGCCTATATGACTTATTATTAATTTATTATTGATTACTGATCTTACTGATATTATTGATAGCATTTTTAGTAACTAAGAGGTTAGAGATCACATTGTAAGCTAAGGTTCTCAGAATCTTTTCTTAGGCTCCATCTCAGGCTGCATAAGAACACACAACAATGGAACTTTAAATTAAATGACCATACATCAAGTATCAAGGACCAAACATACACTAAATTGTGTTCATTTGCCCTCTAATAGCCTCTGTGAAGTTAGACCCTATTCCTACCGACCAGGGCTGGAACCCTTTAACCAGAAAGGTTTCAGGTCCAAGAGCCCGAAGCACACGTTCCGAAGGAAAACCACTTTTATTGCTTTGGACCCACAGTTTATTCCCTTGGTTATTGTTATGGCAGACTCCTCTTCTGCTCAGCTGGCTATGAGACGCTGGGGCAGAAAACTCTTCCTACCTTTGGCAGGGGGTGTTTCCTTCCCGGTAAAAGGAAGCAATTTTACTCTCTTCTTTCCTCTCTTGGAATCAAAAATATCCTGTATTTTCAACACGAGCTGAAACCCAAACAGAAAAGTATAGGTTACAAGGAGCAGCCACAGGCTTTATTCATAAATCTGTGGCTCTTCATCATCACAAGGGATCCCTTTTATTTTAGGGCTAGGAGATTTTCAATCTTAAATAAATATTTTTAAATTTTTAAAAATTAAAATTTAAAATTCTTTAAATGAAAAAAAATTTTTAAAGACTTTGAAACTTTAAATAAAATTTGTGGTTAACCGTCCCATAGTAGGGATGGGATTTTAACTGAAAGTGATTAACTGTGGTTTTGAGGGCTGATCTCATCTAGGCAATGAAAGTACTGGAGGGTGAGTTTGTTTCTAAAAGGGCCCCTTGGGAGGCCTTTCCAGGATCCCATGTTCTGGCATGTCAGTGAATCTGGAGCGGGCATCACTACAGAGCTCAAGTTTCCTCTTGCCCGAAGTAGGAAGTGAAACATTTGTGTGCTCGACAGGCAGGGTGAGGCTCGGTTATTTTTGTTCCCACCAATATCGTGCAAAGAAGAGAATCGTCACACTTTGTCATCCTTTGCCAAATTGAACTTTCTACCCTCTTTTGTCTAAATGACATTATACAGTTATTTACAGACACCTCCAAGCCCATCGTGTGCACAAAAGACCCTCATCCAACGCTCTTTCCTAAGGAAGAGTCTGAGATACATCCTTGACCTGGATTCTTAATCAAGGACCACCTTGGAAGAGTTACCTGTTGTGGAAGATGCTTTCTGGCCACCTGGACAGAGTCCAGGCAGAGTTCTAAGTAGCCAGGCCTTCCGTGGGACAGACTCAGTTGCCCAGGAGACACAATGCTGGGGTCCAGGTCCAGGATGGCTGGACATTGCTGGTGGGAGGGAAGTGGCTGCCCAGAGGAGGAAGCCTAGTTCCTCCCATCAGCATCCTGGGATGCAGCCCGGTCCATCCCAGGCTAATCATGGCTCTGGGAGCAGACCTACATCAGGGACTCTGCTGGCCTTTGGAGGAGATATCAGAATTCCAGGATTGTCATTAGAATGATAGAAAGCAAACTTAAAAGTCTTCTGGTCTGACCCTGACCTGAAACCTAAATGCTTTCTTACACCCAACTAGACAAGCGTCTTGCTTGGACACCTTGGCACGGGACTCATGCTTCATTTATTAATCAATCTCAAGCAAATGCAGCCCTGCCCATTCATTGTCAAAACTCTTGCCTAACTGCTACTCTGCATTATCTGGGCTGGGTGCGTCTTAGCATTAGGGACCTGCCCCAGAGAAATTCTTTCTAAGCTGTTGGGAAGGTTGGGGAGGAGCAGGATGAGGGAAAAGGAAGGAGGAAATAGATAACCAATTGCCATCTTTTGGAGAGAAATTTATTTTCTTTTTCTTTTTTAATTAAGTTTAATTAATTAAGGATATTTTTCCATGGTTACATGATTCATGTTCTTTCTCTCCCCTCCTCCCACCCTACTCCTGTAGCCAATGAGCAATTCCACTGGGTTTTTTTACATGTGTCATTGATCAAGACCTATTTCCATAGTATTAATATTTGCATTAGGGTGATTGTTTAGAGTCTACATCCCTGATCATCTCCCTATCGACCCATGTGATCAAACAGTTGTTTTTCTTGTGTGTGTCTACTTCCACAGTTCTTTCTCTGCATGAGAAATTTATTTTTTAAAAGATCCTCTTTTTTAAAAAAAAACCTTAAAAGATTTTTTAAAAGATTGAGGGAACGGAAGAGAAAGAGGGAGACAATTTGGATCTTATAATTTTGGAAAAACGTATGTTGAAAATGTAATTGGGAAAATAAAATGTCTGAATAAGAAAAAAAATAAAAGTTCCTCATTATTCAAATGTTCTTTTATTCTTCATTGTAAATTAGATGGTGAGATCCTTGAGGGCAGGGGCTGTCTTTTGCCTTTCTTTCTTCTTTCTGGCCCTTACTACAGTGTCTGGCCCATAGTAAGCACTTGCTAAATGCTTGACATTTAAATAAATAATTTATATAAGTAATGACTGACATTATTAGCCCATATTTGATATATTAAATTCTAAAAATGTGAGCTAATGAGAGCATTAAATGAAAGTCCAGCCTCAAAATTGCTTGAGAAATATTCTAGTTGTTTTCAGTATTTTTCATGTTTCTCCAGCAATCTTGGCAATTGGAAAGCTGTTGAATCATTTCAGAAAAAAGAAAATAGCACATGCTTCCAATATGCACAGTGTTCCTGCAATTTTTAGATTGGTCTGGTTTTCTAAAAGTTTTTTTTTTAATGGATATTCACAGTAAAAGCAGAAAGTTGTTGTTCTTGAACATCATTATACAGTCAACTACCACAATCACCAAATAGGAAATGCAACAAAGAAATGTACAGTGAAATAAAAGGGGGACTGGACTTGGAGTCAGAAGATATGGGTTCAAATCCTGACTTTATAACTTAACTAGCCATGTGACCAATTGAAAATCATAAGCTTGTTTTCCCATCTGCAAAATGGAGATGATACTTGTACTACATGCTTCACAGGGATCTAAGCAGATTAGCCTAAAATGGGAATTATTCACTTTTAAAAATATGTATATTTTGACAATTGTATTTCAGTATAATTAAGTTTCCTTTGTAATCCTATATATTTCATCATCTGCGTCTAAAAACATTCTTCTGAGAAGAGGTCCAGAGGTCACACATAAATTTTTTAAGAACTAATTCTTGTTCCCTAAAATCTCAATAGTAACAGGAAGAGCAGTTCACATTTACAGGGCCCTTGAACAGCCCCATAATGCTTTGCTCACAATAAACTGTACATAGATAACACAAGTATTATTGAGGCTCCTAGAAATAAAAATTGTTTATCATTTCTATTTCATTTCATTCAACAAACAAAATTATTTATTCTAATCACACAAGTAGTAAGTGTAGGAGCCAGGATCCAAACCCACATCTCTTGACTTCAAGCCCAGGACCTTATTAATTTTATTGTACTCTTTTATCACATTTATAAGCCTCATGAGGACTTAGGAAGAGAAACATATTTTAAAAGCAGAAAAGCCAACATGGATATCATCGAAGGTCATTAAAGTACTCTACGAATATAAATTAATCTTATTATTAGTGATAATAATAATGAACATTTCTATCTTGAATAAATAATGACTAAAGAACAAGGCTTACAAGCATTGAGTTTTAAAAAAAAGCAGAGTTATTATTTTCAAGCATTTGAGGAGAATAAAGAACTTCTTTATTTTTATACAAAGATGAGAAGAGGAAACTGGCAAAAAATTTAGGTTAAAAGCTGGGAAAAAAGAACCCATGCTCACCTTTACAAAGGGAGGTTGTGTTTGGTAGATATTCTCCCTAAGATCTGATGGAAACCATATTGCTCTAGATTCTTGAACTAATAAACACCACAAAAGCACTGGGAAATTTACTGTAGCAAATAATTCCACCCAGGCCGCCCTCCGGATCCACAGCAGGGAAGAGAAAGGAAGGGTGGGGAAGAGGCATATGGACTAGATCAGTGATTTTCAAACTGTGAGGCCAGTTTCTCTTCCAGGGGAAGCTCCAGTCAACACACCAAACGCCATTCTTATGGAATGCAGTTCCTGAGAATGGTCCAAAGTCAAAATCTCTGTTACACACGGAACATCGTGAAAAGATTCCATTTCTGGGCCAGCCTCTAGGTAGGACTATTTATTAATCCATCACAACTGCCCTCCTCTGAACATATCCATCACCATTTTTCTTACTCCCACAGTTTAGAGAAAGTTTTTGGTGAGGCCAAAGAAAGAATGAATCTTTTCCTCTCCAGGCAAAATGAAACTTAGTATCTCTTAAGAGGTTAACCTTAAAGTGTTGTATATATATATATATATATTTATATACTATATTTATTAATATTTTTATTTTATATACTATATATATTTATATATACACAAATATATAAATGTCATTGTTGTCATTATTATCACTTATTAGGGGTTGAAACAGAAGGACAATTAATCCTCTCTACATTTTACAACCTAAGCACGAGGATTTCGGCTCTTTCGTCCAGTGAACACACGGAGTTGGTACTCCTGGGGTATATAAAGAGATCTCTTTGTTATCCCAACATGGCACACTCTACAGACAAAGATGTTTACAGGGGTCTTGGCATTCTTCTTAAAGCCCTCAATTTACAAACATCTCTCAACATTTAAACAAGGGTGAAGAACTCAAGGAATATTCACTAAAATAGACTAAAAACAGAAAACAAACAACTACCAAAAAACTCCCACAGCTCTTTGGGCTTCTCTGAACCCTGTGTGTCCTTAACTTTTTCACATACTGAGGAGGGAGTGGCAGGAAACATCAGAAGAATTAAAGCAATTAGGAAACAAAGATCATTCCCACTGAGCCAATCACCCCTCACTGAGCCAAGAAGCAGCTGTTTCTTTTTTTTTTTTTAAACATTGAAGTCAGCAATACAGATGCATGTGTTAAATGACTTTCTAGAAAAGCCAGGGATACTTCAGTTTTTTTATGTTTTTTTTTTTTTTTATGTCACTCAAGGACCTCTCCTCAGAATCATGTTCAAGAGCCCTGCAAGTATCTTCACCTGTTGTGTGCGCCATGTTGAATAGCATGTTGAGTCTTCCATTTCCTTGAGTGGTGAATGAAAATAAAGATCTAATTTTTTTCCCCTGTCCAAGTTCACAGATCCTCTTGAAATTGATCTTTAGACACTTTAAGGGTCCATGGACTCCCAAGTTAAGAACTCCTAGCCTAGAAGTAGCTCACAGAGAATTTATACACAAGTGCAAATTCAGGAGGGATGACCAGAATTGTAAGGTATGACATGGATTTTTTTTTTAAATAGGCAATGGGGGTGAAGTGACTTGCCCAGGGTCACACAGCTGGGAAGTGTCTGAGGTCACATTTGAACCCAGGACCTCCCGTCTCTAGGCCTGGCTCTCAATCCACTGAGCTCCCCGGCTGCCCCCCATGAGCTTTACTTACACATTTCAAAAGCACTGAGAAATTCAGTGTTCATAAAAAAAAAAAAAGAATTATTTCCTATTATTTCCATGTGTCTCTCCTACATTAAGATATTTGTCCCTATGGTAACTCTACCCAATTAACCTTTCTTTTAAAAGGACTGCTAGGAGGTGGGGCCCTATCACTGATATCCTAAGTGCCAGAATTCAAGATACCAGCAGGGACCTGCTGTTAGAAGATTAATAGCCACTATTCGCTAATCCTCCTGGTTCAAAGAGAAAATATTTTATCCAGGATAAACCTTGTCTAATTATCACCAGCTCCAAAAGAAGAAAAAAATCTCTGCCTCCTTTTCTCCAAGTGAAATGTTCATTATTGCAGATATATTGATAAAGGCATCCTCACTTCAGGGATTACAAAAGTAACAGAACAGGAGCTAAAGCTAGTCTGATGTTTCTTTTTTCTTCCTTCCTTCCTTCCTTCCTTCCTTCCTTCCTTCCTTCCTTCCTTCCTTCCTTCCTTCCTTCCTTCCTTCCTTCCTTCCTTCCTTCC
>NC_058133.1:465898823-465913750 GCF_016433145.1 Gracilinanus agilis
TCTCTCTCTCTCTCTCTCTCTCTCTCTCTCTCTCTCTCTCTCTCTCTCTCTCTCTTTCTCTCTCTCTCCCTTTCAATCAATACTGTGTATTGGTTCCAAGGCAGAAGCGTGGTAAGGGGTAGGCACTGGAGGTTAAATGACTTGCCCAGGGCCACACAACTAGGAAGTATCTGAAGTCACATTTGAAACTAGGTCCTTCTTGGCTCTCAATCCACTGAGCCACCTAGCTGCCTTCTGATTTGTTTTTAATATGTAAGACCCTACACATTATAATATATGAGACTTTTGAGAGGCATCTGATTTCTATGTGAATTAAGATAATTAAATTATTATCTTTTGAGGCAATTATTTAATATAATTTATATGTAAATTATATATAATTTGTATATTCATATAATTTACATATAAATTATATGTAATATAAGTTAATTATATTATAATAATTAAGATGATTAAATCAAGATAATTGAAAGGAAAATCTGAGATTTAAAACATCTAAAATAATCCAGGCAGGTCTGCCAAATACATAAAAGCAGCTCTGCCAAAAGCCACTCACTTGACTCTCCTGCCTTGGCTTCAGGAGGTCAGCTTTAACCCACTGTTCATTTTCAGAGTAAAGTTTGTTTAATTTTTGTCTTGCATAGAACAATGCTGAAGTGTTAAAAGAAGAAGGAAGGTATTAGAATCCTCTTTACCCTTGGGAGGTTTTTTCTTTTCCTGTTTGCAACTTCTCCAGCTCGAAATACTTTCCACTCTGTTAAAGTGACAGGCAAAGTTGTATCCTTTGTGAGCTTTGAACGAAAATAGGCTTGGGAGTTCTTCAGTTCCATAGTCTTACGATGGAGGAATGGGGGTTTGGGAGGAAGCTAAAAAAAGAGGAGAAAGGTCACTGGTAAGGAACATAAAGTTAGAGATATGCCAAAAGGATTCCATAAAATGTTATCTAATCTTCTTTAAAATTTTCCAAACCAAGAATGCTATAGTTGTTTGTTTGTTTTTTTGATGAAAAGAATCACAGTGTTTCATAACCTTTGGGAAGTCTCCCTCAGTCCTAACTGAGATCCCTTATACTGCAATTGAAGTTTATTTCCAAAGAACCATGTTGACGACTCTCCTAACCTTCTGTTTAGCTGAAAGAGATGGCTCTAATATTTCTTACTAGTAGTCAATCCAACCAAATGGGTTCACGTACCTTGGGTGGCTTAAAAGTACTTTTAGGAGGTGGCAGCTTCCATGTTGAGGGAGCCCTCCACACAGGTACAGGGGTTACTTTGATATCCTCATATGGATTTTCCTTTGCAGGATCTTGAAAAAACATGCAGAAAATATAGTTAAAAGAAAGTAAAGTCAGCACAGCTAGCAAAATCAATATCAATTCATCTATCTATCTGTCTAACCAAATATAGGTAGTATCCTTTCCACATTGTGAGGTTAGGGGCATAGCATCCCTGGGATCTGAAAAACCCGCATAAAAATTTTTGGCCCTTCTGACATATCAGAAAAGAAATCCGAATTTTTCTTTTTCTTCCATGGGGTGTTTATAGTACATATATTTTATGCATTTATGACTTACTACATTTTTTGAGATATCTCTATTATTTCCAGATTTCATGTTAACTTTTTACTTGTTTTAACTTTTTAAAAATTGTATATATTTATTGTACTGAATGATAAAATGTATTAATATTAAATAATACTCTATATATTTTTTATGCATTTCTGAGTCTCTAAATTTTTTTCTGTGGTGTTTGCTGGCCTCGTGTCATCTGCAGCTTCTGTAAAACTTCTCCAAAATTCCCATTTAATTTCTTATGCTGACCCATGATATAGTGAAACTGCCATGGGAAAAGTCATGATGGGATACTTGTATATATAATACATTTTATATATTATATATGTATTTATTCACATATAATATATACATTATATACATATACAACATGCACATGCACATAGAGAGGGCATATTTTAAAGTTTATTCTGCATTATTGACATTTTCTCCATCCCTTTCTTAAGTCTTTAAAAAAAAACACCTTTACCTTCTTTCTTTTTTATTTTATTTTATTTTTTTTAAACCCTTAACTTCTGTGTATTGGCTACTAGGTGGAAGAGTGGTAAGGGTGGGCAATGGGGGTCAAGTGACTTGCCCAGGGTCACACAACTGGGAAGTGTATGAGGCCAGATTTGAACTAGGACCTCCCATCTCTAGGCCTGACTCTCAATCCACTGAACTACCCAGCTGCCCCCTACCTTCTTTCTTAAAATTGATACTAAGTATTAGTTCAAAGGCAGAAGAGCAATAAGGACTAGATACTAGAGTTAAGTGACATCCCCAGAAACACACAGCTAGGAAGTGCTTGAGGCCAGACTGGGGTCTGGGATCTCCTATCTCCAAGCCTAGCTCTCTCTCCACTAAACCATCTAACTGACCCCACTTTCTTTAGTCTTAAATCAACAAATCAATAAATCAAGTCCTGATTTATACTTTACCAATTTCCAAGAGGCCAATGCTCACCCTGAAAATTTAACAATCAGCTCTCCCAAGGCTGAATTTGACTTTATTGGGGCTGATTCTGAGCTGTCTCCAGCGCACCCCTTCTACTGAGAAGTGTAAATGAAATACTCTACTAGGTTTATCAATATTCTATTTGGTCAACCTACTAAGGCAGCTGTAAAAATAATACAGAGGGGAAAAAATTATATTTGGGAGGCTGAGATTTTTTTCTTCTAGAACAAGGCGTAACTGATTGTGAAAGAAACCACCACCCTACAGTTAAAGGCTTCTCCAAATTCATACTTATTAAATGTAACCAGACAGATTGTGAATACCTACAGATAATATCCTCATAGATATTGTCCTCTGATTGTGTGTAATAAAGTGCTGATCCAGAGTTTCCTCCAAGTTCTTCATGGATCTTGGGTGAGTTTCGTTTCCGAAAGTGCTGGATATCCTCAAACTCAAAGGATTTCCTAAAGAAGACATGTTTCCAAATAATTTGTTGCCCAAATCCCACCCTCTGTCAGTATGATAGAGATCAAAGAAAAAAGTGAAATTAATAAAATCAAGTTGGATAGCAAAAGTGTTTTCATTAGCAGATAGTTATGTATGATAAACTAAGCTAGCTATGTGCCTTGGGCATACCGTGAGAAAAAAATGTTAAACTTTTATAAAGCGTTTATCCAATCATATTCACTTTTTCTTTATAATAGTCCCAACCATGGTTAAAAAAAAAGAAAATGGAATTAAGTTCTGAATAGTTCACAGAGTGGTCTCAAGTATGTGCTTCAGCTTTAGCTTCTTAGCCCAGAGCTACAAGCATATGCTGCTGCTCCTAAGCTAGTACATTAGCTAGTTCCTGTCCTTCCACTTTTTCCTGTTCTACTTATTTTTTCTCTCAGGTAATTCATTGTCAGTGTGTTCAAAATAAGGCTGTAACCAAAAGAAAGAAAATGGTACTAGGTCTGTTGTGAAGAGGAAAAAGAAGCTCTATAACTCTTCAACTACTAATGAAAACTCAGGATCACAGAGCCTCTGGATTGGAAGGGATGTCAGAAATCATCTAGTCCAGTGATTCCCAAAGTGGGCACCACCGCCCCCTGGTGGGTGCTGCAGCGATCCAAGGAGGCGGTGTTGGCCACAGGTGCATTTGGGGGCGGTGAATAACTTAACTGTAAGGGGGCAGTGATAGTATGTGACAGGGGGCTCTAAGTAATATTTCTTCTGGAAAGGGGGTGGTAGGCCAAAAAAGTTTGGGAATCACTGATCTAGAGTCTAACCCAAAACACTTGTGATCAGTATTTATTAAATGACTTGAGACAAACCTTTTAGATCGCCTTCTAATTTTCCCACCATATTTCTTTGTTTCAAGAACTGGAGCAGAAGGCACAGTAGCCTCTACAAGCAATTTATCCAGTGGCTGTTTTTCCCAGTACTCTCTTCCACAGTTAATATCTTTAAGTGGCAAACCATCAGTTTCAGATAAATATCTGAATGTCCTACGAGGCTTTGGCAGAGGGTTTATAGAAGGACCAGCTTCTTGTCCCTCAGGGTCAGAGTAAACATTTTCTAAACTCTTGGTTATTCCATTTGGCCTATCCAGAACTCTGAAATCCAGTTCTTTCTCTGGTGAGCCACAGCTTTCTAAAGACAAATTCAAAACTTTATCTGGAGGAAGTGCTTCCATTTTCTTCCACAATACTCTTGAGGTATAAAAGTTTCCAGGAGGCAATGTATTCTCTGGATTCAAAATATCATCTTTACAGCTTTCGATTTGTTTGACCTGAGAACACACCCATTTGGTTTCTGCTTCATTGTTAAATAAACTTGAATCATATTCATGTCTCTCATTTTCATCCTCACTTTGATCATAATCTTTGACCTCTTCTTCTTCCCTCAGATCCAGTCCCAGATTTGGAGAATTAATAGTTTCCAACTTTTTACTCTTTCCTACAGAAGCAACTGTTGTCTTAGAAAAAACATCACGATTACAATTATACCTCACTCCAAAGTCCTTCAGTTGCCTTTGTTCTGGATTAGAGCCACCATTAGTCCTCCCTTCCCACTGAGAAATCTTTTGTTTAATGTTCTTGCAATGGCTTCTTGAGAGTGTCTGGACAGCAGAACGGGAAAAACCAAGATCCATATTCCCTGTTGGGCGCATGTCAACTGACTGGATTTTTATAAAGCTTTCATTGCAGGAACTGATAGAGGGCTATTATCCTCTTCTCCTTCAATTGTAATCCCAATGATTGCATTATTTCCATTTCATCCACAACCTGAAATGGCTTTAAAAAATTCTTTTGTAGAAAAGTGCCAAGAGCTTGATCTGGAACAGTCCTATTTAAAAAGGAAGAAAAAAATGATTATAAGTTCCCAATTTTATGGTAAAGTGCAGTAAAGTAAGTACTTTCATTAAAGTCCTACTATAATGATTGTAGCATAGAGGTGGCCTCTCATTGATTCTCTTCCAGCCCATCCTACCAAATTGGAAATGCCTCTAGTTCAGATCTGATTACCCAAGGTCATCTGTGCTTATGGCCTTGGCCTTAGCTAAGTACGAAGAGGCTAATCATCAAAAGGTGTGCTGACAGTAAGTAAATGATTTTTGGCCACTGCAAATCATAAAGACCATCTACTATGCTAACATAATGGAAGGGGTAAACATACTGATAAATCACAGATCTTTGGGAATCCTGAAGTACATGCCATTAAATAGTACACTTGCATTGCATATGTTAAAATGCCCCATTTATTTATTAAATACTACAACTTCTAAAAGATATCCTTTGAAAGAAGGTAATATGCAGTATTATGAGAACCTTACCTTTGGCATTTCCCAAAATATTGAATGTAGCTCGTCATTAAGGAATTTTTATTCATTCATTCATTTATTTATTTGTTTTAAACCCTTACCTTCCATCTTGGAGTCAATACTGTGTATTGGTTCCAAGGTAGAAGAGTGGTAAAGGTTAGGCAATGGGGGTCAAGTGACTTGCCCAGTTGGGAAGCGTCTGAGGCCAGATTTGAACTTCCCATCTCTAGGCCTGGCTCTCAATCCACTGAGCCACCCAGCTGCCCCCCAGCTCAGCATTAATTAAAAGAATGAAAGGTCTTTGTAACTTAACTATGCTTCTGCACTTATTGCACATCATTAGTTATTTATTTCTGTGATATTTTCCCCTAATATAAACCTCATAGGGGTAGGAACATAATTACTTATCTTTGCATCTCTCCCAGCACCAAGCCTAGTGCTTTGTTTAAGGATTGTTGAATAAATGAAATTTTAATTTTCTGAAACAGGGCAGTGCCTCCCCCCTGAAAGAAGTCAGTCATAAAAATCACCCACAATTCATTTCATCTACAACTTTTTTCTCATCAAGGTTTTCATAGCATCCTATAAATGGGCTCTAAGGAGCCTTAGCGTCATCTAGATCACTTTACACGAGAGCTAACAAAACCCAGAGGTTAAACTTCTTAAGTGGAGGACTCAGTCCCAGCTATTATATCCAGGAAAGAAAAAACACAGCCATAAAAGTATATCTTAGTGAGTGAAAGATGGGGGAAGGAAGGAAACACAGCATTTATTAAGCACCTACTATGTGCCAAGTGCTATGTTAAGCACTTTATAAATATTATCTTCTGGGATTCTCACAATAGCTCTGTGAGATAGGTGCAATGGCTATCTCCATTTTATAGTTGAGGAAGTTGAGGCAGACAGAAGTTAAGTAATAATAGTAATAATAATAACATTTATTGTTATGAATAAATAACTATTTAAATGTAAATAAATAAAACTTTAAAAGTGCTAGACATTGAACTAAGTGCTTTATAAATATTATCTCATTTGAACCTCCCAACAATTCTGGGAGGGAGATGCTATTATTATCCCCACTTTACAAATGAGAAAACTGAAGCAAACAGGTTAGATGATTTGCCTAGCGGGGCAATGTAAGTGAATCAGGCTGCCCTTGAACACAGGTTCTTCCTGATACAAGCACTACTAGCTCTATCCAGTGGGCTACCTGGCATCCTAGGAGAAGAGTTGAATGATGCAGGACAATGTAGGAGAAAGATCATTGTTATGAGGCTTAGAAATCTAGGTCTAAGTTTTGGCTTCCCCACTTGGGCAAATCATATAACTCCTGAGAGCTTCAATATTCTTATCTGTAAAGTCAATATAATGATAATACTTGCGCTCCCAACTTTTATAAATCTTATGCAAGAATTATAAATGTCAACTCTTATTTTAGGAAAACAACTTAGCTTACAGGGTCTTGTCAAGTTCTTTTGGGCATTTCTCCATTTTTTCATCCTCTGTTACAGCTATTGGTACCTCTCCGCCATCTCCCTTCTCCAAATGACTATTTATCTTTGTACCTACTACTGGCTTTCCTGCCTCCCCACAGTAGAACACAAGTTTTAATTTTTTTTTTAATTTTTTAAATTAAAATTTTTAATTTTTTAAAATTAATTTAAAAAAATTAATTTAATTTAGAATATTTTCTTCCATGGTTACATGATTCATAGAACACGAGTTTCTTGAGGGCAGGAACTGTTTTCACTTTTGTTTTTCCATCCCCAGCACCGGGTACCTAGCAGTATTTAATAAATACTTATTGACTTCATTTGACAGACAATACATAAATCAAAAGTATGGAACCAGCAGAGAAGGAGCCAGTTTGGAAATGGGCTGGATGGCACCGGCTGCCCCTCTTGGTTTTCCCTTCTATGTTCAGATCACTTTAAGACACCGTGAAGTCACCAGTGTGCCCATGAACAGCCTTTCTGTGTCCCAAGCCTGAACTTCTCCCCACACGGCCGCCACACCCAGGACCCAAAACAGCAAACGAGGCAGAAAAATAATACTTACAGCCACTGTCTCACATGCCTTCCTTTCACACAGAGGTCTCACTCAGTCAGGCCCATTAGCCGTTTCCTCACATGTAGGATTTGGCTGAAAACTTTCCCCTCCATCCTGAATGAAGTCCTGAGCTCAAGTTCTACTGTATACGACTTAAAAATAGCCACTGACTCAAAACTTCCTGAGCCACGGGTCATCCTTCCTTGAGCTTTGTCTGTGTGGCCTTGATTAACGGGCAGGAAAGCATCCTGGCCTCCCTTGTCACTGCAGCTGACCATCATTGATAAAAAGGACTCGAAAATCCACTTGTCATTTTGTAGGCACAGCCAGTGCTCATGGGAAGAAATTGGAATCGACTTTCCTGTAACCCATCCAGAGGAGCCTGCAGGGAAGATGGCGCATGGCTTGGGGGAAGATGGGAGACCACTGGAGAACCATGTGGTGAGAAGAGGGCATGGAACAGCTGCCCCAGGGTGCAGTGGCCACACTTCAGCTCCTTTGTTCCAGTTGTTTTTTGTTGGGCTGATCTTGGAAATGAGATTTTTCTTTTCCACCCATCAAAATCTAATAGATAAGCATTTCCCCTTTTATGGTTTATGAGGTGTTTTTTTTTTTTAAACCCTTACCTTCTTGTCTTTGAATCAATATTCTATTGGTTTCATGGCAGAAGAGTGGTAAGGGTTAGGCAATGGAGATTAAGTGACTTGCCCAGGGTCACACAGCTGGGAAGTGTCTGAGGCCAGATTTGAACCGAGATCTCTGGACCTGACTCTCAATCCAGTGGGCCACCTAGCTGCCTCCTTGGTTTTTATCTATAAAATGAGATTCCTTATTCTCAATTTTTTCTCCGTTGATTTCCAGTCATTTAAACAAAAGTTAGATAGAGCCTAGAAATAAGTCTTCAAAATAAATTTATTTAAGTATCTCCTATAATGAAACCAGATCACATGAGTTGTTTTTTTTTTTAAATCATATTTTCAGGGGGGCAGTTGGGTGGCTCAGTAGATAGAGAACCAGCCCTAGAGATGGGAAGTCCTCGGTTCAAAACTGGCCTTAGATGCTTCCTAGCTATGTGACTCTGGGCAAGTTACTGAACCCCCATTGCCTAGCCCTTATCACTCTTCTGCCTTGGAACTAATATACAGTATTGATTCTAAAATGGAAGGTAAAGGTTTAAAAAAATTATATTTTCAGATCAATTCTGTTCTGCAAGATAATTCTATTTATAAGCTAAGAACTTACTGAGTGAAGTTTGGATTAATTAATTACTCAACCATAACTTATTAAATACTGTAAGAAATAAAATGGATATATATATATAAATATTGGGATTTTATTGATAGCCATATTGATAATTAAATTTAATTCAAAAGTCACGACTTTGGAACTAAATCTTAATAGGCACATGGCTTTAATTATCAATATGGCTATCAATAAAACCCTAATAGTAAATATATATTTATATTAAACTTATAGTACTGACAATGTTTTACTTTGTGGGCTAAGCAAATGGAGATCAAAAGACAGAAAAAAAAAAAGATAAAACAGATCCTTCCTTCAAGGAGTTTATATTCTAGTGGGGAAAACAACACGCTCATACAAAATGGTATACAAAATGCAAACAAAGCAGATACAAGGATTCTTGAAAGAGAATTCAAAAGCAATTAGAGGAACAGCCAGAAAGGCTTCCGGAAGAAGGAAACAGGAGCTGGGGCTTGGAGGTAGCCTGGCATCAGAGAGGGTGGAGGTAAGGAGGGAATGCGTTCTAGGCATGGGGTCCATCCACTGAAGAGCTGTGGGTGAGGAACAGCAAGGAGACAGTGGAATGGGCGATGGGGTATATGGAAAACATTATGCCATAAAAATAGAAAGGAAGGATAGAGCTAGCTGGTGAAAAGCTGTGAATGCCTAACAGGGGAATTCATCGTTGACCGAGACAAATTTGATTTGTCAAATTGACATTTAATGACATAATATGATAAAAATTGACATTGATTAGACTAAAAAGGGAGTTGTTTTGGGGATTTAACGAGTAGAGAAGAGGAGCAATAAGATCAGATCTGTACTTTAGGAAAATAATTTCAGTCAGTGTGGATAGGAGCATCTAGGTGGTCCAATGGATAAAACGCCAGGGTGGAAGTCAGAAAGACTTCTGAGTTCAAATCTGGCGCCAGACACTTCCTAGCTGTGTGACCCTGGGCAAGTCATTTAACCCTTTTTGCTTCCGTTTTCTCATCTGTAAAATGAGCTGGAGAAGAAAATGGCAAACCGCTCTAGTATCTTTGCCAAGAAAGCTCCAAATGAGTTTACAAAGAGTCAGATACAACAGAAAAAAAACAAAACAAAACAAAACAACTGAACAAATCAATGTGGTTTGGACAAGATGAGAGGTTTGAGGCAGGAAGACCATTATGTTATCCTCTATCCAATGGGCCACCTGGCTTCCTAGGAGAAGAGTTGAATGATGCAGGATAATCATTGTTATGAGGCTTAGAAATCTAAGTCTAAGTTATGGTGAGAGATGGCGAGAGCTTCACCGAGAGTGGTAGCTTTGTGCCTAGAGACAAGTGGACGAACACAAGAGATACGGAGGAAGCAAGGGAAGATTTGGCAACTGAATAGATATTGTGGGATGAACAAGGAGCTGAAGATGCTGCTGAGGTTGCAAATGTGGGTATCAGGGAAGATGGTGGTAACCTCAACCGTAACAATTTTTTTTTTTTGGCCAACTTACAATTTTACTGGTATAGGGGATTTCTAGGGTGGAAGCTCTTGACAAATGCATAATGATACTTTCCTTGCAATTTATAATCTTATTGGGCTGTCCCTTAGAAAGCCTCTCAAAAGAGAGGATGGCATCGAGGGGAAAAATGGCGAGTTCTGATTTAGGCATGTTCATTTAACACGTCTAATTTGATTCCTGGTTTGAAATGCCCAAGAGAAAAAAAGGTGATGTAGGAGACTGAAGCTCAGGGGAGCGACTAGAGCTGGGATATAACCATCTCTGAGTCATTTGCCCAGGGATGGTCATTATACCCTGACAGGAGAGGATGAGGTCACTGAGACAGGAAAAAAAAAAAAGAAACTCATAGTCGAAGATGATTCAGCAAATTTCATGTTCTCCTTTATTTTACCTACACCAACGTTTGGGGAATGGGATTTCAGTGTCTCTCATTTTCACTTAAATTCAAGAGTTGTACTTTTTCAACTGAACAATAAAGTAGCCACCCTCTTCATTCCATTGTATTAGGAGCTGGGGTTGGAATGATAAAACAACACAAAATGGCACCATTCCTGCCCTTAAGAAATCTCCAATCTAAGAGATAATTCTGAAGCCATAGAATTGGTAAATATTGGCTTATTTCATTTGTTCTTATTTAAGCCTAGAGCAGTGATGGCGAAACCATTGCATGCAGAGAGCTCTCTGTGGGCATTCAGCTGCCCTCCCTCCACCCCACAGAGTTCATTACAGAAAGGCAGAGGGGACTCTGGCAGAGTTGCTCCCTTTCCCCTTTCTATAATGCCCGATAACAATTTTCCCCACCCCCTGCCCCTCTGCCCAACAGCCAATGGGAATGCACAGAGGGTAAGGTGGCCGGTTCACAGGCGGCAGAGCTGGAGGGGAGCAGGGAGCTCGGGCCACTCCCCTCCCCCTCTCTATACTTGCTGAAGACATTCCTCACTTCACCCACCCAGGAGCCCAGCAGCCCAATGGTAGTGCTTCCTCCCTCCCCTATGTGGGTTAAGGGTGAGGCAGGGTGCACCCAACACTCGAGGTGGGGGAAGGGCAGGGCATACCATCTGGGGGGGAGAGCCAGCATGGCACTCAGTCTGGGGAGTGAGATGGGGGTGGGATCCGGCACTCCATCGCTAAAAGGTTTGCCATCACTGGTCTAGGGCAGTGATGGGCAAACTTTTTAAAGAGGAGGCCAAAGGAAAGGAAATGCTCATCTGTCGGTTTATTTCTTAGGAAACTCTTTTGAAGTTTCATTGTATTGTATCCTACTCATTGTATTCGTCAGATTAGGAATAATGTCACGGCCAGTATAGAACATTTCAGGGGGCCCCATCTGGCCCACGGGCTGTAGTTTGCCCATCACTGGTCTAGGGTATAGGTAAGCATTTACTTCAATAACATATGAAGCGTTAGAAAAGAGAAGGAAAAAAATAGCCTATTTTCCTATGATGATCTTGCAATGTAGTCAAAATAAAATGTGCATGTAAAATTACTTGAGAACATTAATAAGTAACAAATCAAGAAGTGTGAAATGATTTAGAAAAAAAGCAGAGTATAGGAGAGCTGGAGGTGTGTAGAAAATGACTGTCAAGATTCAAAAGGCTGGAGAGGATGCTGGTCAGAATTTTTAGACAAGACTGAATAGGGATGAATGTAAAACTTATTCACTTTTGAATGTAACTTCAGGCTGTGTAACCCTGGGCAAGCTGCTTAAACTTTGTTGCTTAGCCCTTACCTCTCCTCTGCCTTGGAACCAATAAAGAGTATTGATTCCAAGATAATGGAAGGTAAGGGTTTCTCAAAAAAGAAAGAGACAGAGACAGAGACAGAGACAGAGTCAGAGACAGAGAGACAGAGAGACAGAGAGAGACAGAAAGAAAAAAGAGGAAGAGAGAAAGAGAAAGAAAAAGAAAAAGGGATAGAGGAAAAGAAAAGAGAAAGAAGGAAGGAAATAAATGAGAGAAAGAGAAAGTGAAAGAGAGAAATAAAGAAAGAGAAAGAGTGAAAAAGAAAGAAAAAAGAGCAAAAGAAAAGAGAAAGAGAAAAAGAGAAAGGGGGAGAAAAAGAAAAGAGAAAGGAAAGAAAGAAGGAAGGAAGGAAGGAAGGAAGGAAGGAAGGAAGAAGTAAAGAAAGAGAAGAAGAAAAGAGAAAGGAAGGAAGGAAGAAAGAACAGAGACAGATGGGAACAGGGACAGTTAGATGGCTGAGCAGATAAAAATCCAGGCCTAGAGACAGAAGGCCTCACACATCCTACCTGGGTGACCCTGGACAAGTTACTTAACCCCCATTGGCTAGCCTGAACCACTGTTCTGCCTTGGAACTGATATTTAGTATTGATTCTAAGACGGGAGGTAAAGATTTAAAACACACACAGAGAGAGAAAATTAGCTCCATAAGGAAGAGAGGGAGGAAATGTGGCTAACCATCAGTATATCTAAAAGAAAAAGTAGATTTTTTTAAACTGGACTCCCAAGTGAGCTCGGTGAGTCATCGGTGGAGGTGGAATCCAAAAAAAGCGAATGCCATCCGAGAGGCCTAGTTATGTCCGGCCCGGCGAGGTGACCGTCTGTTGTACCCTGATCTGGTCAGGCTGCATCTGGAGTTCCGGGTGACACATTAGAGAAAGGATGAGCTGCCCACAGGGCCATAATTAGGAATGATTTCTTCTGGGAAAACGGCAGAGTGAGGTCAGCACTGGGCAGGGGGTGGGGGGTGCAGAGGCAAAGGGCAGTCAGAGGACAGTCCAGCCGTGAGTGCTGCCCCACGAGGGTGTAAGGGTTGGGGGGGGGCGCCCTGAGAGAGGAACAGTGTGTCTATGGGACCCTAAACCCCAGAAATGCCTCCTTTGCTGAATGGACTTACTCAAGAGCTGGCAGTTACCAAAGGGAGGAGGAGAGGCCCCCTGGAGACCAGTGTCCTGGGATGTGAACTAAGTTTTGTTATTTTGATGATTGGGGAGTCCTGCCATTGGGGTGGGGTGGCATGGAGGGGGCAGCTCAGAATTCAAATCTGGCCTCAGACACCTCCTAGCTGTGTGATCCTGGGCAAAGCGCAGAGCCTGGGACCCATAGTATGTACTTTGTAAATGTTAATAATTATTAATGTCAAATTTCTCTGATGCCACTCACTCAGCCACCACCCTACTTTAAGCACTCATCACCTCTTGCCTAGATTATTGCAACAGCCCTCTCATTGTTCTCTCTCCAGCCAGTCTCTCCTCCTTTCCAATTCATTGTCCCCACAAGTACTGAATGATTCCCAAAATATAGGTCTAACAATTTCACTTCTCAATTCAAGAAGCTTCAGTGAAATCTGGCCTCAGATACTTCCTAGTTGTGTAACCCTGGGCAAGTCACTTAACCCCTAATGCCCAGCCCTTACCGCTTTTCTGCCTGGGAAATGACTTGCATAGATTCTAAGACAAAAGATAAGGGTTTAAAAAAAAAAAAAAGGAAAGGAAAGAAAAAAAGACGCTTCAATGGATTCCTGTTGCTTTTAAAATCAAATGCAAATGTCTCTGCCACTGAAAAACTTTTACAATCTGGTTATAGCCAGACCAGCAACTCATTAGTCCCCTTTATATATACTCATATGTTCCACTTAAACTGCCCTGATAGATGTTCCCTGTAGGCTGCATCCTCCTCCTGCCCTGTCTTTATAGAGGCTGATTTCCACGTCTCTCATTCATGGAAGCCCTCGTTCCCATCAGTGTCTAGTTCATGCCACCTCCTACAAGAGGCTTCCCCCCCCCCCAGTTCCCCCTTGATCTTTACTTTCCCTCTCCAACCCCAAAGATTATAATATGACAATCAAATTAAAGGAGTTACTCATCTGTGTACACATTGTTTCTGTTCCCACAAGAATGTAAACTTCTTAAAGGCATGACCTGCTTTCATTTCTGACTCTCCTTGAGCACCTACCTTGGTTTGATTGACTGATAAATGCTTATTGAATTGGATTTAGTTAGTGCAGTTTTGGGAAAGTGGTTTTGATGACAAATTGCAGAGGGCTGAGGAAATAACTACTTAGGGTAGGTATGAAATCCTCATTCTAAAAGTTTAGCTATGAGAAGAAACTAGGAATGGTGGTTAGATGGGTGCAGAGGGCTGAGTAAAAGCCGACTCTCTGCCCCCAGGACTATGGAGACCTGAGAACGTTTATTTTTCTTTTTTATTGTCATGCAAAACACACTTCCATATTGGTCACTGTTGTAAGACCCCAAACCCCCAAATAAAACTGTAAATGCACTGATGTTTAAGACAAATCCAACAGTTCTTTCTCTGGACTGAGAATGTTTAAAAGGAAACTGAAAGGAGGCAATGAAGAGGCTAAACCATTATTGAGGAAAGGGGTTCTGGAGCAGAAGTAGAGGAATTCTTGAGTTTCACAAGAATAGGTCAAACTAATTTCACTTCCTTTTTGGACAAGGTTACTGTACTTGTAGGACAAGAGAACGTCACAGACAATATAGACCTGGATTTGCTAAGGTTTTTCACCAAGTTATCCATGATGCTCCTATGGACAAGGAAGAGATATGGCTCTATCTATCTATCTATTTATCTATCTGTCTATCTATCTGTCCCTTCCTTCCTTCTTTCCTTCCTTCCATCCTTCCAATCTTTTTTTTCTTTTTTTCTTCCTCTCTCCCTTCCTCCCTCCCTCCCTCCCTTCCTTCCTTCCTTCCATCCTTCCAATCTTTCTTTCTCTTTCTTTTCTTTCTTCCTCTTTCTTCTTTCTTCCTCTCTTTTTTTCTTTCTTTCTCTTTCTTTCTTCCTTTCTTCCTCTTCTTTCTTTTTCTTTCTTTCCCTTCCTTCCTTCCTTCCTTCCTT
>NC_058133.1:465923058-465936007 GCF_016433145.1 Gracilinanus agilis
GGATAAGGGTTTTAAAAATGTTTATGTAAAAGATGGCTAAAGATGTCCATGGAAAAATCCATAATCTCTGTAAAATATACAGGATCACTACCACTCAAATATTGTCTTTTGAACCTAAAGGACCATCTGCTATACCTTGTAGGAATATTATTAGTTTTCCTCTCATTAGCACAAAACACTAAAATTTTATATAAATTTATATATAATGGCATAATGAATCAACCATCATATATGCATTTATAGACATATAGTTTCATATAAGTAGAGTTACTTAATTCCATTAATTCCATAATATTTAATTCCCTGGCAGAGTAGAAGTAACAGACCAGAGAGAGGAGGGGGACTATTGCACAGGCATTACAATAAAATCCCAGCTATTTGGGACACTTTGGGTCCAGGGGGTTGTGGAAAGTTCAGTTTTCCAGGTAGCTAGATAGAGACAACATGTCTTAGTGGAAGAAGTTCTACACTTTAGATCACAAGAGACTATAAATAAACAAATAAACAAATATATATATATATATATATATATATATACACATACATATATATATGTGTGTGTGTATTTGTCTGTTACTAAATGGCCCGAGTCTTTGCTTTTTTACATGCCTATATAGGCTCTTTCTGGTTTCTTCTACATCTCCCTTTGCCACTGGTAAGGCGCCCTTTGTGTCTGCCTGTAGTATTTCCTCCTCCCTCTAATTTACTATTTCTAATTTGCTGTGGGTTGTGCTATCAGCTAATCAAGCTTGCTAAAATGGGTGTAAGCTAAGAGGACGTGGGTTCTTCAGGAGGACCCGAGGGATTCTTCTTTCATCTTTCACACTGATTTTTAATTTCAGCATAATTTTCATCCAGCAACAAGCACGTTGCCTAGCCAACAGAAGGCCCTTAATAAATGCTGGTTGATTCTGTGATTGAAGAGATCAAAGGAAAGTACATGGCCTTTAGTGGATGAACTAGAATACATGTTTTGGTGACTGATGTTCAAGGAATTGTGCCGGGCCTGGTAGGGGGTACACAGACCATCTTCTCCTGTAATTTACTACCTAAAAAATGATCATTAGGTGTTGAAAAATAATTCCTTCACCAAAGTCCTACTCCTAATTACATGCAGATGATGGGGAGCTTTAAAAGACCTACCACTAAAAAAATAAAATTAAATTAAAATAAAAAATAAAAGGCCTACAGATAGCCGGCAAAACACAAATAAAAAGAGTTTTGGGCCTAGGTTTGCTAGGGCCTTAGACAATTCTAGCAAAGTAAATAAAAACTCTTCCCCAATCCTGTGCAGTCTCCTTCCTTTTTTGCAATGACAAAGTAAATAATAAGTGACAAGAAAAGGCAAAGATAAGAAAATACTTCCATTCATTCTAATTAAGCAAACTCTCAATTCAAAAAAAAAAAAAAAAGGAAGGAGAATTGAGTCAATAACCATTTTCTAACCACAGAAGTCGCATAAAATTAGCTCAGAAAGGGTATTCGTCAGGAAACCTAATTTCCTCTCCAAGCTGAAACACATGCAGGCAAAAGGACAACTCAATGATGAATTTAGAATTCGATGAATGACACAATTTTAGGGCACAAAATCATCCACAAAACATTACAAAAGAGGAGAACCCAAGACTATGAATAATATGGTGTCACAAAACAGTGAAGACACATTTTGCCTGTGAAAAGTTTGGTGTGATTCATGATCTGGCTGAGCCAGATTACCAGAAGATCATATGTAGATGAAACCAGAAGGACAACCAATAAATATTAAATGGAAGGGATCTGTCAGCATTTTCACAATGCTCGGCTCTCATTGACGATCATGATGAAACCACTACATTTGGATGCCGCCATCTTTGATCGTGACCAGCTTCATGAAGACATAAATAATGCCAAGGATTGAATACCACAATCCGTGGATGGTCTGACCAGGGCAGTGTACAGCCTCTCTACCACCTACCTATTTCCAAAAGAGGCTACACCTCTTTAAAATATAGTCTAAGGTTGCATTAGCTTCCTTAGATGTCTCATCACATCACTGACTCACATTGGATTTGTAATCCATTAATTCCCCCTCATTTATTTTCTACCAACTGCTCTCTAGCCCTGCTCCCTCCTTCTATTTGTAAAGTTCATTTTTAAAAATCTGAGTGTAAAACTTTCCATTTTTTCCCTACTAAATTGAAATGGTCAATAAATATTTATTGGGCACCCACTCTGTGCCAGGCACTGTAGTTAGAGCCATGGGAATCTTTGAAAGATGAAAGGGATGATTCCTGCCTTTGGGGAGCTTAGAATCTCATGGGGAATGACAATAGACACAAGGAAGATGGAAAGAGGAAAGTGAGGGCATCATGGCAAAGTCCACAGGAATACAGCTAAATGGGAGATAAAGAGATAGTTGTTCATCTCTGTTCTCTCCAATCAGAGTGGTCCCATGAGCAGAAGAAACTGATGAGGTGAGTCCTGGGGCTAAAGAGGATGAGGTTCCTGGAACATGATGGAGAATCCCATAGGAATATAGCCTATGGGTCTCCCTCCCCTTCCAAAAAAAAAAAAAAGACCTACCCTTTCACTCAAAAAAAGGAATAGCACTCATGATAATGAAGTCATGAAAAGAGGGCTAACCTGTCAAAACACATATAGGAAAAATTCATGTTCTAGGGGACAATTTTAAGGCATTAAAGAATCAATTTTTAAGCTCTTTTTTTTTTTTAAAGAAAAAGAAGATTCTAAAAGAATGGGGGAAAATCACAAATAGTGCTTTTTGAGAATAAAAATGGGACTTGACAGCACCAGAAACTTCTGATCCAAATGCCTGCTGTTTTGTCGGTATTAAACATGAAAATGGTTTATGCACACACTGAAGGTGTCTTTGGCAAAAATGAGCAACTTTCTTAGAAGACTTCAGAGTCAGGTGAAAAAGAACCATCGTGGCTATAGCAAGACCAAGGTCATGAAGACTCATCTCATTTTCTGCACCTCCAACCCCCCCACCTTCCCACCTTGGTTTTGGACACAGTTTAAGAGAACACGATCTTTTTTTTTTTTTTTTTTTTTTTTTTTTAGCAAAGAATTTTATAAAAATTTTCAAGCTATTCATGTAGACTCAAAGGAAAAAGGTAGGCTGGCTGAAAATAAGAGGCAGGTATGTGGCACAGTAGATAAAGCCCTCAGGAAGACCTGAATTCAAATCCTTTCTCAGAAAACTTACTAGATATGTGACCCCGGGTAAGTCACTTAACCCTATTTGCCTCAGTTTCCTCATATGTAAAATGAGCTGGAGAAGGAAATGGTAAACCACTCTAGTACTTGTGCCAAGAAAACCCCAAATGGGGCCACAAAGAGTACGACACAATTGAAAATCAAATGGACCACAGATGAAAGTAATAATATATTTGCATTTATATAGTTCAAGTTTTGCAAGCACACTGCATACATGATCTCGTTAGAGCTTCACAACAACCCTATGAGATAGGGGAGATCCTGATTTTTAAATGAAAAAACTAATAATAATCATAATAATAACTAGTATTTATATAGTCCCTACTATGTCCCAGGCACTGTGCTAAGTGCTTTTAAAGTATTATCTCATTTGATCCTCACCACAACCTTGGGAGGGAGGTGCTATTATTATCTCAAAAAGATCTGGGAGTTTTAGTGGGCTGAAAGCTCAATACGAATCAGCAATGTGATGTGGCAGTCACAAAATGTAATGTGATCTTCCAAGAATGGGGAGGTAATAATCCAACTGTACTCTGCTCTCTTCAGACCTGCTCTAGGCTACCATATTCAACTCTGGGCAGCCATTGGTAAGGTGGAGAGTTTTCAGAGGAAGGCAGCCAGGATGGTGGAATCCTTGATTCTATGTCAGTTGAGGGAATTGAGGATCCTTAACCCAGAGATGAGTCTCAGGATCTAAGGATGGATTAGATCTGTTCTGTCTAGCCACAGAAGTAGAACTAGGAGCAATGAGTTGCAAAGATGCAAATGTAGGCTTGATGTCAAGGAAAACATGCTAACATTTTTTTTTAAGAAGGTAAGAGTTTCATTTTTATTTTTTGGGGAAATTTTATTTAATTAATTCAGAATTTTTTCCATGGTTACATGATTGATGTTCTTTCCCTCCCTTCCTCCCACCCCTCTCCTGTAGCCAAGAAGCGATTCCACTGGGTTTTACATGTGTCATTGATCAAGACCTACTTCCATATTATTGATAATTGCACTAGGGTGATCGTTTAGTTTCTACATCCCCAATCATATCCCCATCAAACCAAAAACATCCTAGCATTTAAAGCTGGCCCAAAGTGAAATGGGGCTACCTAGAGAGATGGTATATTCCCATGCCTTGGGATTCTTTAAGTAGAAGCTAGAAACCATTTGTCAGGAATATGATAGTAAGGATTTCTTTCATGAGTTGGTTAGTCCAAATGGCCACTCAGGTCCCTTCCCAATCTTAAATTCTCTGATCCTGTGAATGGATGGATAGTTGTCATACTTAGCAAATCACGGATATCTTGCAAATAATATCAAGCTAGGAGGGATAACTAACACTGGATGAGAGACAGGATGCAATATTATCTTGACAGATTAGATAGAACATTGGGCCAAATCTAAGAAGATTAAATTTTATAGGGGCAAATCTAAAGCCTCATACGTGGGTTCAAAAAATAATCCTCACAAGTACAAGATGGAAGAATGACTAAATCACAGTGTAAAATGATACCCTTCATAAGACAATGGAATCTTAGTATTAAGCATAAAATACAAGACCAGGGAGATGATAGCCCTACTCTAATCCACTCTAGTCAGACCACATGTAGAGTTCTAGGACCAGTCGTGGACACAATATTTTAAGAAGGACATAGAGAAGCTGGAGAGAGTTCTCAAGACTAGGCATAATAGCTGTGAAAATATAATTACTAGTAATAAGAATAATTGGCATCTATATTGTGCCTTAAAGTTTGAAATGTGCTTTATAAATATTACTTCATTATATTCTCACAGTAATCTTGGAGGTAGGTGTAATTACTATCACCATTTTATATATAAGGAAATCGAGGCAGGCAGAAGTTACATAATTAGCTCAGGGTCACACAGCTAAAAAGTGTCTGAGACCAGCCTTCAAGTCACAAAGATGGTCCAGCACTGTACGTACTGTCCAACCTGGTTGCTCCATGAGAAAAATGTGAAGGGTTGTTATATGGAAGAAGGACCCAGATAACAAGAGTAAGATTAGTGGGTACAGGTTAACAGTGTCAAATTTAGGATTTATGTGTGGCTAAGTGGCATAGCTGATAGAGTGCCAAGCCTGAAGTCAGGAAGACTCATCTTCCTGAATTCAAAACTAGCCCCAGACACTCACTAGCTTTGTGGCCCTGGACAAGTCACCTAACTGTGCTTGCCTCAGTTTCCTCATCCCTAAAATGAGGTGAGAAAGGCAATCGCAAATCACTCCAGTATCTTTGTCAAGAAAATCCCAAATGGGGTCATGGAGAGTTGGACATGACTGAAACGACTGAAAGACGACAACAACAATAAAAAAAAAAACAACTTCCTAACAATAGTACTATTCAAAAGTGGAATGGGCTTTCTTAGGAGGTAGTGAATTCACCTCTCACTGGATTTCCAAGCAAAGGATAGATGACTGCTAACTTGTTGGGTATGTTGTATAGGAAGTTTTTTCAGGGTTGCTTTGGACCAGATGAGTACTGAGGACCCTTTCAAGTCCTGTAAGAGATAGAGAGTAATAGTTGGAGGAGATCCATCTTCATTCACGCTATGTTCCAGCCGAATTGCATCTCTGCCATTACTAGTACATGAAATTCATCTTCCATCACCGTGCCTTTGCCCAAGCTTTCCCCATTCTTAGAACATCTTCCCTTCTCAGGTTTGCTTCATTGAATTCTTTGTCATTGTTTATTCAGTTGTTTCAGTTGTGTCTGACTCTTCGGGACCCTTTTTGGGGTTTTGTTGGCAAAGCTATAGGAGTGGTGAGTCATTTCCTTCTCCAGATCATTTTACAGATGAGGAAACTAAGGCAAACAGGGTTAAAAGACTCACCCAGGGTCACACTCAAACAGGACAGGAACAGATTTGAATTCATGTTTTTTGACTCCAGTCCTGACATTTTTGTTTTTATTTGCTACTTCTCTTCTCCCAGAAATTACTTGGACATGTATTTTGTATTGAATTTTCTGTTTGTGTTGTTTCCCTTTCAATAGAAAGTAAACTCCCTAAAAAAAGTTGTTTGTTTTTTTTTAAAAAAAGAAAGCTCCTTGAAGGCAGGGATTGACAAAAATAGTGAAATTCAAAGGATGAGTAGTTTCAGAGGAAAAATGATAAGCTCACTTTTGAACATGTTGAATTTCAAGTACTAGTGGGACATCCAAATAGAGATGACTAATTGGTCATTGGAGATGTGGGTCTGGAGCTCAGAACCAGAGATGAAGATTTAGGAGTCATCTTCATGTAGAGGTCATATGTGAAGCCATGAAAATGCCAAAGCTATCTGGAGAGAGACAGACTCTGGTTGGTTTGAGGAAGGGACAAATGGGAACCCTACCAGAAGGTTTATGTTGGGTGGTCTTCTAGCCCTTCTGGACATGTTGATGCCTCAAACTCAAGTGTATGATTTTCAGTGTTCAAAGTGGGGTAAAACTTCAATCTTTCTTGTACAAAAAATTTTATAGCTGCACTCTTTGTGGTGGCAAAAGAAATTGGAAAATGAGGGGCTACCCTTCGATTGAGGAATGGCTGAACAAATTGTGGTATCTATTGGTGATGGAATACTTTTGTGCTAAAAGGAATAACGAACTGGAGGAATTCCATGTGAACTGGAAAGACCTCCAGGAAGTGATGCAGAGTGAAAGGAGTAGAACCAGGAAAACATTGTACACAGAGACCGATATACCATGGCACAATCAAATGTAATGGACTTCTCTACTAGCAGCAATGCAATGATCCAGAACAATTCTTCGGGACTAATGAGAAAGAACACTATTCACATCCAGAGAAAGAACTGTGGGAGTAGAAACACAGAAGAAAACCAACTGCTTGATCACATGGGTCTATGGGGATATGATTGGGGATGTAGACTCTAAACGATCACTCTAATGCAAATATTACTAATATGGAAATAGGTCTGGATCAATGACACATGTGGAATTGCTCATTGGCTAAGGGAAGGGCGGTGGGAGGAGGGGAGGGAAAGAACATGAATCATGTAACCATGGGAAAATATTCTAAATTAATTAAAGTTTTTAAAATAAAAAAACAACTTCAGTCTTTGCTCTGATTAAAACTACATCTTGAGTATTATGTTTAGTTCTGAGATCCATATTTTAAGACATTTATTGGCAAGCTAGAAACCAACCAGGGAAGGGCAATCAGAATGGTCAGGAGATTGGAAACCATTTCACTGAAGACACTAAGAATGTTTAGTCTGGAGAAGAGAAGGCTGAAAGGGAGAGGAGAGGGAGGATAACCATCTTTAAGTATTTGAAGGGCTTAATGTTCAACATTTCTGTCAATGACATGAATTAAGGTCTCAGAGATGGCATGAATAGATAATTTGTTGAAAGATTAATGCTAGAATAGAATGGTAATAGCAGAACTGAGATCCAAAAGGGCTGATTATCTAATTCATCTCTTGCCTACCTGGTTTGTCAAATGCCTTTCTGAAATCTGAGTATATTATTCCTTTCACTGGATCTCCTAGTCTAGTAAGCTTGTCAGAAAAGGAAAGGGAGTTCATCTAGCATGACCTACTTTTGATATTGTGTAATTAGAATTTTGTATCCCAGAACTATGTTTCCCAGCATCCCACTTACGTCCTTGCATTATGTCCTTAAGTTTTGTGTAGCTCCACCCTGCTCGCACTCTTCTCCCGCTTTCTCAGTCCCAGAAACTTGTCTTTACTCAGGCTTTATCTATTTCCTCTGCTTCAAGTGATTATTAATAAATTGTATAAAATATAATACTTGGAGTTATTGGATATTAATTTTAATCTTACAATATACTAATTTGAAGAGACAACCTTTTTTCCCTTTCGTGAGAATTGGGACATTTGCTCAATTCCAGTCCTTTGGAAGCTCTCTCATTCTCCATGAATTTCTGACAAATGTCTATTCATAGGTAACCTAGAGCTGGCTGCATATTACACATTATAATATATCTCAAGGCGGGATCCCTGATTTGAATAGAAATGCAACATGGAAGATGTGGGCTGCCTTTTCCACTCAGATGGAAGCCCTTTCCCCAAACCCTTTCTACCAAAGGAGAGTTCTCCAGAGCAGTGGGGCTGGGGGAACCCCAATGAGTTCATATTTCACTGAAATTTAGGCACAGGGAATTAAAAAAAAAAAAAAAATATATATATATATATATATATTCTACTCATCCTTTGTAAAGAAAAGCTCCTTCGTTTCTGGGAAATGACTTGCTCAGTTAATCCACTCTATTAAATAATGCTCCAGAAATTATGATAGTCATTTCAGCTACTACATCCACTCTGGTTATACCACTTGCTAAATGTAAAACTCTGTTTCCTATACAAAATATGAACCTCTGCACTGAAACTATCTGAATTCCTGAGGAACTCTTTATTCATTTTGAAGAGGTCAATGAAGGTTGCTAAGTTTTACTCAAATAATTCTCAACCCCGAGATTTGAAGGTTTATATATTTTTATTTTTTCAAAACCCTTACCTTTCATTGTAAAATCAAAACTAAGTATTGGTCCCAAGGCAGAAGAGTGGTAAGGGCTAGGCCATGAGGATTAAGTGACTTGCCCAGGGTCACACAGCTAGGAAGCGTCTGAGGCCAAATTTAAACCGAGGACCTCCAGTCTCAAGGCCTGGCTCTCTATCCATTAAGACACCTCACTGCTCTCAAATTTTTACTTAAATTTTTTTATTTGATTTGATTTTATATCATATTTAATATAAAATAAGTTCCTCATTGATAAACAGTGGCAAGAACAACCTCAGACAGGTCCCACCCAAAGAGCCTGTGGGGAACCAAATGCTCTGTAATTTCACCAAATGAATGTTAACTAGGAGAAGAGAAGAAGAAGAAGAAGGGAAGGAGAAAACTAATTTTAGAGTTTAAATTTTTTTTAATTTTAGAGTTTTTTTAAAGTTAAAAAAATTTTTAGTCTAAAAAAGTTTTAAAAAATTAAAAAAATTTTAAATTGGAGCTTAAAAATTTTTTTAATTAAAAAAAAAATTCAAACCTCCTATCCATCAATTAATCCCAATAGCGAATTACCATGGGAATCTGGCATCTATCCCATTAAGAAATGTGAATTAGATAAATGATTAATTTTCTGAAAAAATTTTCTAGAAGCAAAACTGGGCACCTGTTTTAAAAAAGCAAATTGAAATGTGAAATATCAAATTGGACAAGAGTCTAACTGCACAAAATAAAAAATATAGAAAGGACTAGCCCTCAGGCTCATAGTCAAGAAACCCCATTCCATTTCTTATGAGTCTGTCTTCTTCCCAGGGACCCATATATTCCTTGTTAAGAGTAATCAGCCTCGCCACAAAGGGAAAGAACTCGGTCCCCTCTTCTGGTGGGTTTCTGCCTGCTTCCAAAGAGGTACGTGGTTCTTCCAACTTGTAACGCTGCTCTGGGTGGTCATCACTCTCTTCTCTGACTACTTCGCTGCTCCCTGATGCCCTATTCTAGGGCATTCTGGGGCAAGAATTGGCTCTTCTGCTACTGTTCCTGGATGGAAATTCATTTTTCTCTCCTCTTGATGCTGCCAATCGAATGCCTATGTGACTGTCCTTGCCAAGGTTCACCAGTGCTGCCACACTTGCCATTATTGAGATACTACCCTAGAAATGTAATTACCTCCAGCCTCCTGGGGCCACAGTGGCTCCAGGCTATGTGCTCTGGGCTAACTCTCTAAGGAAACCATAATCCCACTCTTCACAAAATGAGTCACATGCCCCCTTCTCCTCCTGAATCTCTGCTCCCATCTCCATCATCCTTCTAGGACCAAGAAGTGCCAAGACACTTCATTCGACGCTTACAATAACCCTGCGGTAGATACTGTTATTTTACAGATGAGGACACAGAGTTTCACAGAGAGTTAAAAGATCTGTTCATGGCCACATGGCTAATAATGATATCTACTAAGCCACCATCTTGGCTTGGGTCCCTTTCCTGCCAATAATGATATCTCGGCCCCAATAAGTGCAAATCAGAAATCCAGTTAAATAGTTGCATTTTTCAAAGGCACAGTGCATATTCTATTGGCTTGGAACCAATGACTGCATTTTAGATAATTATATTTCAGCTAGTGGGAATTCAAATACACATGACCATGGGGACCTCATAGTTTCAGAAATGGCATTTGAACTCTGGTCCTCCTGATTCTAAAACCAAAATATTTTTTTTTTCTGACGTCGCCAGGGCAGGGAGGTATCTGCTATTAAAACAGTTGTGTTTTAATGATCAATTCTAGAATTTCACAAGCTGCCAAGAGATGAGGATAGTCTAAGTCAATGAAGCCAGAATACCATCACATTGTGAGGCCTTTGATTCAAGGTTTGCAGTTCCATAAGAGACAACCAATTCCTGTTCAACCACAGACCATTATTGAAGTTAAGAAATAATTTCAATTATGTGTATGTAAAATTAAGTTTAAAATTTTGATACTGTTTCCTTTGGGTCAAAGTCAGAGATATGATTTGAAAATTAACAATCTTCACTGAATTTTGGAATAAATTCATAAACTGCTAATCCTGTTCCTTCCCTCAAAAATGTGGCATTAAGAGTCCTGAGGTGTTCTGTAGTCAGTTATGATGTGAGCAGTATGATTCACTGGAAAGGGCTAGCTTAGGCAGCTCTTTGCCATGTAAATAGAAAGTATAAGTCTCTTAATATAGCAATGTCTTCTTCTTGCATATTTTCCATGCAATTTCTGTGAAAGTATATTATTTATAATTGATATATTTAATAAAACTATAAAAGTGGGCAGCTCAGTGGATGGAGAGCCAGAAATGGGAGGTGCTGGGTTCTAATCTGACCTCAGACTCTTCCTAGCTATGTGACCCTGGACAAGTCACTTAACCTCCATTGCCTAGCCCTTACTGTTCTTCTGCCTTGGAACCAATACACAGTATTGATTCTAAGACAGAAGATAAAGGTTAAAAAAAAAAGAAAGATATAAAAGCACTTTCTTTCTATCACCATTAATGAAAGCTCCATGCCAATACTTTTCATTGAGCCCTAAAGCCTCCATTGGTTATAAAAAAATGTGATGAGCATTTGTGTGTACATAATACTATAAAGTTAGAATTTTTTAAATTCATTATTTGTTTAAAAATATTTTTTCATGGTTACATGATTCATGTTCTTTCCCTCTCCTCCTCCCTCCTCACTCCCAGAGCCAATGAGCCATTCCATTGGGTTTAAATGTATCATTGTTCAAAACCTATTACCATATTATTACTTTTTGCAATAGAGTGATCGTTTAGACTAGAGAGTCTACATCCCCAATAATATACTCATCAAACCATGTGACCAATCACAGGTTTTTCTTCTGCATGTCTACTCCCACAGTTCTTCCTCTGGATGTGGATTGTGTTCTATAAAGTTAGAATTTAGGAAGCTATTTTAGTTTAGATCTAACCAGTGTAACCTGACTTAAATACTATAATTTGAGAACTAGGAGCAAGCCTCTGGGAGCCAAAACAGGAATCACAAAGTCTGCTCACTAGAAGGCATGGACATTTTATTCAAAGAAATAAATTTATATGTACAAAACCTAGCTCATTGGATTTCCCCCTCAGGCCGCTTCCTTTTCTGGCTTCCATATTTCTGGCACCATCTGGCCATTTGAAGCATCTCTGGCATCAGCATTCACTCTCTCTCTCAAGGTGGCAACCCTGAGGTCATGTTTGGATGTTTCCCTTTCCAATATCTTGTACAAAGAAGTAGCAAATCCTACATATCTGAACTCTAGGATATCCATATGTCTTTTCTTCCCTCTCTATTCCCACTGCCACTAAAATAGGTTCATTTACTGAGAGCCAGAGGGGGAGTTTGGAGGCCACTTAATCCAATTCTCTCATTTTATGGACGAGTTCCAGCTGAAAAAAGTGACTTGCTCCAAGTCACACAGATTTTAAGGAGCAGATCTGGGATCTGTATCCATGCACATCAACTTCAAGCCCAATGCTCTTTCCACTCACCATGGTCATTGGCCTGGACCATTATGATAGGGCTCCAAACAGGTATTCTCTTCTTCCCTTCCAATGCTTCCTTCAAACAATCTCAGAATAATGTTTTACAGAGAGTTGGATCTATTATTTCTCTGTTCAAAAATCTCCACTGATTCCTTGTTGCCTAGTAATCAAAATTCAAACTCCTATGAATGATATTCAAAGCCCACAAATCAGGCACCTATCTACTTTTCTAGAATTATCTCCTATTGCTACCCTCCTTGTACTTCTTCCAAATGGGACTCCCATCTGCTTTCAAAAATGCACCTTACTTTTAAAAGATTACTCTATTACAAAAATGAATAATATGGAAATGGGTTGTGAGTGATAATATATGTATAATCCAGTAGAATTGCTTGTCAGCTCCCAGAGGGGTAGGGTAGAGGGGAAGGAGAAAACATGTATCATATACCATGGAAAAATATTTTAAAAATACATAATTTTTAAAAATGCTCCTTACTCTCCCATGGCTTTGCTCACACTGCTTCCTTATGCCTAGTTCAGTCCTTCCTTTTATTTTGAATTCCCATTAATTTTTAAAGTCCAACTCAAATACTATTTCTGTGAAGCTTTCTCCACACAGTATGAAGCCACTACCTCCCAGGGCAGCCCTTTCCAATCCCTATGGTTCTGCTCCGAGTTTTTTCCTTTTTATCAAACTTAAATCTCTCTCCTCTCCTCTCCTCTCCTCTCCTCTCCTCTCCTCTCCTCTCCTCT
>NC_058133.1:465936367-465948867 GCF_016433145.1 Gracilinanus agilis
TCTCTCTCTCTCTCTCTCTCTCTCTCTCTCTCTCTCTCTCTCTCTCTCTCTCTCTCTCTCTCCCCCTTTACTTTGTCTTAGTAACAACTCTAAGACAGAATGGACAAGGCTAGCCAAATGGGGATTGGTGACTTGCTAGGGAGACATTTGAACCCTGGACCTCTTCTCTCTAGCCCTGACTCTCCATCTACTGAGCCACCCAGCTGCCCCATTGTCTCTCTATCTTGTCTGCCTTGCTTCTCATTCTACCCTGCAACCTAATAGAACAACTCTAACAATCTCCCTTCCACGTGGCCATTCTTCCAATAAGGGAAGACGGCAATCATGGTGCCCTGGAATTTCCTTCCTTCCATGCTCAGCATCTCTAGTTTCTTCAATCAATATACCCATGGCCTGAACTCAAGATTCTTCATCATTCTGGTCCCCCTGGAGATGCTCTTCATCTTATAGATGACTTTCCTAAAATATGGCACCCAGAATTTAATAGTCTGCTCCATGTATGGTCTGACTAAGGCAAAGTACAGCGGAGATGACGATAATGTTTGGAATAATAATAATAACTTATAAAGAGTTTAAAGCATGTAAAGTACTTTAAATTAGCTCATTCTAGTCAGGGACAGCTAGGTAGTACTGTGGATAGAACACTAGAGTCAGGAGGACCCGAGTTAAAATTTATCCTCTGACACTTCCTAGCTGTGTGGCCCTGGGCAAGTCACTTAATTCCAGTTACCTAGCCTTTGCCACTCTTCTGTTTTAGAATTGATATAAAGACAGAAAGTAAAGGATTTAAAAAAATTCTTAAAGGTAAGTGGTATTTTTACCTCCTTTTACAGATAATAAAGCCAAAACACTGAGAGATTAAGTGGCTTGCTCAGGGTCACACAGTATCTGAAGAAAGATTTGAACTCATGACTTCCTGACTTCTCTTTATTCTCATAAGCTACAGCCTAAGATCCCATTGACTCTTTGGAGTGCCATATCATGCTGCAAATATTCTCTTCTCCAGCCAGAGCTATAAAAAACCAGTGCCAAGGAGCAAAACAAAGAGGACAAAATAAAATAGAAAATGGCCTGTTTCTAAGACTTTTTGGCTTTCCCTTTAATACTGTATCTTCAAAGCAAATACATACAGGATATCAGTCTCTTATCCCATCTCTATCAGAGGAAACAGGCTACAGGTAGAAGAAAAATGGTTCCTAAAATAGCAGAGGAACTTTTTTTTTTCTCTTTAAAGAAAAAAAAATTCTCCTCGGCTCACAATGCACAATAAATACTACTCAAGCAGCCAGTGAGCTGAGATGCCTAATAAGTAATATCCTCTCAAAAATGAATTCTATCTCAGTTACTGCAAATATTAGACCTTTTCTTTTTTCCTTTTTAAAAATTGATATTTTTGTGTATTCTTTAATTTATATTCTTTTACTCCAACCTCTCCTTTTATCAGTTTTTTAAAATATATTATTTATTGTTAAATATTTCCAAATTACACAAATTTTTTTTAATTTCATTTTTTAAAACTTCATTTTTTCCATATTGTTCATTTTTATAAGTGTCATCTTATAAACCCCCCAAAACCGAAATAAACAAAGCGAAAAATCATATGTTTTTCATTCTCTCTCTGGAGGTGGATAGCATTCTTCGCCTTACGTCCCTCAGAATTGTCCTGGATCACTGCGTTGCTGAGAGTAGCTAAGCGTTAGACCTTTTCTTGCCGGAAGTTTCTGAAGGTTTTTAAAAGTAAAAGGAAGAAAAAAAAGTGAGCTGATTTCATGCCTTCGGATTTATAATCAGGATTCTGGCCTGCCGAGTCAAGAATGCAAAATAAAGCTAGCCTTGTGGCTTGGTGGCTTTCCCCCAGCCGCCATCCACAAAGCTGTGTCTTTACACAATGGCGCCCAGATATCTACAATTCCTCTTTGTCTCACCAAAAGAGCAGCCTTATTTCCATTCTGTTCGGGAGGCTGATTGACTAAGGAATCATCCGGCAGTGAATTCTCCCCACGATGGCAGGAAACTAGGGAAAGAAGGTTGGGGGAGCCAATCCTTGGCTAGATCAGGAAGATCCTCTTTCTCTTGAACTCAGCCCTACCTGTGGATGGGCAGCTGGGTGGTCCATGGGCAGAACAATGGGCTTGGAATCAAGAAGATGCAAACTTTATGGGTTCAAATCCAGCCTCAGACACTTATCATCTGGGTGACCCTGAGTAAGTCATTTCACCTTGTTGGTTTTAGTTCCTCAACTACCCAGTATTGATTCTAAGATGGAAAGTAAAGGTTTAAAAAATAAAATAAAATAAAATAAAGAAGGTAAGGGTTTTTTAAAAAATAAATGTTTTATTCATTTGTTAATTTTTTAAATTAAAAAACCCTTACCTTCCATCTTAGAATCAATATTGTGTATTGGTTCCAAGGCAGAAGAGGGATAAGGGCTGGGCAATGGGGCTTAAGTGACTTGCCCAGGGTCACCCAGCTAGGAAGTGTTAATAAATGTTTCTTGGCTGAGTGAATTGCTTTATTCACTGAAATGAAGTCATATCAAACAAAGGAAAAGCTTAGCATCGGCCAACTCCTCCCTGCAGGCCAGGGGAGCCCAGATGAAGGCTCGCCTAGCAGCAGGAGTATTACTGCTGACACGCAGAATTGGCCAAGGAAGAGAAGCAAGAGAATTGGGAAAATAATTTGTTTCTATCTGAATACTGAGAGGGCCAGGGATCCTGGTAAGGGTGTTGTTCCACGGACCAGGGTCTAAATGCACTTCCAGTAAGCACAAACCACATTCCACAAAGAAATGGGCATCATTCAAACTTTGCCTTAAACTGCAAATATCATTTAACTGAAAAGCTTCCCCGATTCGTCTCAAGAAACAACTGGCCAAAGGTTCCTAAAAAAAAACCAACTATTTCCCAGCAAAGAAAACAAAAGCCACAACCGCTGTTTGGACTGTCCTTCCCAACAGGCTGTTCAACGAGTGGCTTCTAGTTCTGTCCTAGTTCTAAGTTGTGCGGGTCATTGTCATTGGGCTGCGCCAAAGAATGGCACCAAAAACGCCCAGAGAGAAGCAGAAACGGACCCTGTCGCTCTTGGGATTCTCCTGCTCCTGCACGAGCTGGGAGAGAAGAGCCAAGCAAGGTGGAACCGACTCCCAGGTGAAAAACAGAAGGACCTCCTGCGTCCAGGAATCTTTCATCTCCCTCTAGATGGATGAGAAGGGAGATGTCGCTGTCCGGGTGAAGAACCATCCTGCCTCCTATGATATCTTAGCTTTATTTGTCGGTTTTCATCCCAGGGGTGGGCTGGGGCTAGATCTTCAGGGTGGGCATTTATATTTTGGAAATCAAAACATCAGGGCTTGATTTGGTTTGTGGATGATCTCACTTTCAATGTTAATAATGCAACTTAAACTTAAAAAGGATCTCATGAGAGGCAGCTAGGTAGAGCATAGTAGATAGAGGATCTGAGTTCAACTATGATCTGTGTGACCCTGGGCGAGTCATTCAACCTCAGTTATCTTTAGCCCTAGCTGCTCTTCTTGGCTTAGAATAGATACAAAAATAGAAGATAAGGTGTGTGGTGGTTAGTTTTTTTTTTTTTTTTTTAAGTATGTCCTGGGTATTTCCCTCCTCCCATTTTAACATTTTCCATAAACCCCTGAAACAACTATTTCTCTCTTTTCTTCTCTCTGTCTCTGTTTCTTGCATTCTCTCTTTTTTCTCTCTTTTTCTTCACTTCTCTCTCATTCCGTAGTCCCATAACGCCTCCAACTCAGTAGTCTGTGCAGAGTCCATCTTCTTATTTCACTGAGCCTTCATGCCTTCCTTCCTTAGCACACACTTTCTCTTCCTCCTTTTTTACCCCAGCCAGACACTCCAGACCACAAGGACAGATACAAACGGAGCAGATCCCCAAAGGAGACATATTACTGAAAGTATGAAAAAGTGCCAAAAACAAGCATCCCACAGAAGGCACTTGGAAGGGCCTGTGGCAGGAGTGAGCAAGCTATAGCACATACCCAATGGGGAACTCTGAAAAACTCCTGTAAATGATGGCAGTCACCATGGAGAGCAGAAGCGATGAGGAGGAGACGAGCAGAGAAAGAGAAGGCTCCTAGGACATAGGATGGATGCCTTGTGCTGAACTCTCAGGAGGATGTGGGCAAAAGTCTCACAGAAGGGAGGGTTATTTGTTTATTCTTTATTCAAAGATATTTCATTTGGTTTTTGTTTTTAGGAATCCTTAAGAATCAGAACAGTGTATCACAAATCCATTGGAGTCTAGAGTACAAAGAAATAACTGGTGGAGGCTGCTGAATAAGTCTATCCTAGTTATCTTCAGGCAATTAAGTTTCCTTTGCCTAATTTTTACTCCCATGATTATACTCTCTCTCTGACTTTGTCTCCCTCTCTCACCTTTCTCTGTCTCTCTCCCCCCCTTGTCTCTTTCCCTTCTCCCTGTTTCTCTTTCCCTTTCTCTCTCCTTTCTACCTCTTTATTTACTCTCTCTCTGTGTCTCTTTCTCTCTCTCACCTATCTCTCTCACCTCTCTCTGTCTCTCTCCCATCCTTGTCTCTTTCCCTTCTCCTCCCTACTTCTCTTTCCCTTTATCTCCTCCCTCTGTCTCTTTATTTTCTCTCTCTCTCTCTCTCTCTCTCTCTCCTCTTTGTCTCTGTCTGCCCCCCTCCATCCTTGTCTCTTTCCCTTCCTCTCCCCATTTCTTTTTCCCTTTCTCTCTCTGGCTCCTGCTCTCTTAGTTTGTGTTTTTTCTCTCTCTCTTTTCTCTTTCTTCCTTTCACTTCTTTTCCTCTGCCCTTGTCTCTCCTCTTTTCTCCCCGTCTCTATCTCCCTTCTTCCTTCTGTCTCTGTCCTCTGTCTGAACACACACAGTCCCAGATACCCAGTTCCTCTTTAGCCAAAAACAATCTCTTGTCCCAAGAACAACCGCCACCGCTACCACCCCTGCCTTAAAATACATACTTTGGCCTTGGCCCAGCCAGCTGAGGAGCCTGTTTGCGTATTATACAATCTCAGGCTCAAGTCAATCCCTAGTCATGCCAGTCACTGCCAGACTTCCAGTTCTCCACTCCAATGTTCCTGGTCATCACTTAACATTTGCCTCCGTTCCTTCTACTGTAAAAATGGGGTCAATAGTAACATTTACACCCCAGAGTAATTTAAAAATTTTTAATTTTATTATTATTATCTTTAAACTCTCACCTTCTATCTTAGAATCAACACTAAGAATTGGTTCCAAGGCAGAAGAGCGGTAAAAGCCTAGGCAACTGGAGTCAAGTGACTTGCCCACGGTCACACAGCTAAGAAGTGTCTGAGGCCATATTTGAACCCAAGGTGCTTTCCATTCCAATACTGGTGCTCTATCATTGTGCAACCTAGCTGCCTCCTAGTCACCTATTTTATAGGGGGCAGTATCTCCAGCAAAAGGCCAATTATGGAAAGTATGGCATCAATGAGGATGAAAAGGAATAGAGAAGCATCGTCTCTTTTAGCAGATCTGCCTGGAAAAGCAATTTAACTTGACATTGTGGGTAAAAACGAATGACCAATTTTCCTTAATCCATTTTGTAGATATTCATGGAAATTCTTAATGCTGGATTGGTTTCACCCCATCGATTGTGAGTCATTTACCACTGCTGTTAGATAGATGATGTTTGCTATAGGAATGCAATCTAATTTTTATATCGTGGATCCCTTGTTAGAACACGTTTGTTATTACCTGGATGAAACCATATCCCTGGGTTGAAACCTGACGGTTTTTGTTGTTCAGTTGTTTCAGTCATATCTGACCCCATTTGGGTTCTCATTCGTTTTTTGCTTTTTTTTGGCAAAGATACTAGAGTGGTTGCCATCATCCTTCTCCAACTCCTTTAACAGATGAAGAAATGGAGGCAAACAGGGTGAAGTGACTTGTCCAGAGTCACCCAATTAGTAAGTGTCTGAGGTCAGATTTGAAGTCTGGAAGAGGAGTATTCCTGACTCCGGCTACGGCACTCTATCCAGCTCTATGGCTGCCTGGAAACATAACTATACATTGGCTCAAAATGTCATTATACCATAAGCCTCTGATTTTCTTTAGCTGATAAATGTTTAAGGTTATTGTCATTAATGTTATTAAAATGTTAACTAGCTCTCTGGAAATAAAAAGGTAAGTACAGCACGCTTTTAATTTTTAATTTGTATTTTCTCCACCTCCTTCTTAAGTCTAAATACCAAGTTGAAGGAAAAATCAAACTCCGATTTGGAGTGTTTGCCAATTTCCAAGATATAAACGCTCAAACGGAAAATTTAACAATCGGCTCAGTGACAGAGGGGCACCTCCTTGCCTATGCCTATATCAGCACAATAAATATCTGTTATTACGCCAAGTTATCCTAATGTAGGTTTTATAAATATATACTATATTATATCAGTTATATTCGATATCAGCCATAACAGAATGAGAGCTAGACTGAGTCAGGATGTCTACACTGGAATGCTGGTTCTAACATGAAATCAGCTAGGTGACCGTGAGCAAGTGACAAACTCCCCGAGTTCATTTCCTTAGCTATAAAGTGGGAGTAATAATGCTTCACTATTTTCTTTTCTCAGTCCTGCCATGAAGAAAGTGCTTTATTAAACTGGAAGCAGGAGGTAAGGGGGAGCTTTTTTGTTAGCTGAGGCAAAAACGCTTCTTAGAAGGAGAAATCAATAAAAAGTAAAATTCTATAATAAACCCCCAAAGCCAGACAGAAATTATTTTTGTTCGTTGATACTATTTATTACCTAGACTGTTATCTACAGACAATTGACCAAAGCAGAAAAAAAAAAAGGAACTGCCCTACTGGGCCAATTTCATTTCTATATTGTTCTGATCCCGAGTGTAAAGCAATTATCTCCCCAAAGGTAACCTTACAAAGAGGGGAAAATCTGTTAGATACAAGGCAGGGAAAGGCTGAATGGATCAGATTGTCTAGCCACCACAATTTGCTTCCATTTCCAGCCTAACAAGTGGCTCATTTATCTCCAAATTATACCTTTGTGATAAATACTTTCTAAACATTTACTTTAATTTATTAATTTTAATTTTTTAAATTTAGCCTCTCCCTGCCCTCCCTATACCCTAGAAAACTTCATCCAGCAAAAATTGATAAATTATATCTTTCATGTTTCCACTTCTCAGTTCATCCTTTTGAGGTGAACATTCACAAGTTATTCTTCAAATATTAAATGTTCTCTTGGTTCTATTCTAGTTCATTCAAAGCTTTTTAAAAATTAATTTGGTCGGGGGCAGCTAAGTGGCTCAGTGGAAAGAGAGCCACTTGGAGTCAGGGAGGTTTAAAAAATAAATTTAAAAAAAAGACATAATCAAGAATGGAAACTGACATCGTATAGTGGGAACGAGAGCTAAACAGGTGGGCAGCCTCACTGCTCCCAGAATATCCACCAAAGGTGAAAAGAACCAGAGGAAAGCTCCCAGTGTGCAGGGGCGAGCCCCCATCGAGGAGTTCTCAGAAGGCTAGAATCAGATAAACCATGAAGGAGTATCCTGAGGGTATGTTGGAGGCAGCCAATAGTTAAATTTTCAGTGTGAGCATTGGTGAACTTCTCAATGTGTTTTTAAAGTTCATTAAAAAAATAAAACTGACCTATATTGCCCTTATTTTATGATCTCTGTACACAATAGGGTCATGTAGATTTTAAATATAGATTTTTTAGAGTATGTGGATATTAAACATTGTAATGTATGTATAATGTGCATATACACATTTGATTATGTATATATATATATCATCTCTAATTTGTTGTTAATGTAATACATCTGATGTGTATGTCTCAGAAAAAAAAATCCTTACACTTTGGCAAATGGAGGTTTGATTCACTGTTTTGCTGATTAAAAAAATGATGGAGATAATGTAAATGATACAGATTAAATTTTAAAGTGTGTCCTACAGGTTTTCAGAGAGCTGGTTGCTAAACATTTACCACCACATCCCTGCCTACATTAGGCATTCACAGGCAAAAAGCAATAACAATAACGATGCTGACAACTGACATTTATATATTGCCTTAAGGTTTTCAAAGCACTTTAACCACATTATCTCAGAGTTTTAAAGCTGGAGGAGACCATAGGTAACCTCACAACAAGTCTTTGATATAGAAACCATAGATATCCCCATTTTACAGATAAGGAAACTGAGTTTCAATTGCCCAAGACCAGGCAGCTAATAAAGTGTCAGAATAATTTAAACCCAAGCTCCTGCCTCTACGTTCAGCAGAGACCCACATTATCTAAGAATAATTTATATAAAGCACTTTTTTTTCATCATTCTTAAAAACCTAAAGCAATCAGGAAAAAAAAGGGAAGTTCAAAATTTAGTCTTAAAGTTTGGTCTAAGACAAAAAGGAAACTTGAGTAGTTTCCTTGTAAAATGAGAGTTGTCAGATTGCCATGCATACAAAGTTTTATCCCAAATTAATTTAATTACAGTATGTCACCTCTGTGTAGTTCAAACTCATTAATTAGAATCCACATAATTAATTGAAAATTTATCTTATCCTGGAGCCTCCCTAATTATTATTTTCTTTGTTACTTTGTTCTGTAATGCAAGAAATGACCATCAGAAAACCAGTCTTCTCAGCCAGACCAACATCCCTCAAGCAGCAAAGTCTGCCGAGATACAGAGCCTTACCTTCTGTCTTTGAATCAATACTGTGTATTAATTAAGGGGTAGGCAATAGGGGTTAAATGACTTGCCCAGGGTCATCCAGCTAGGAAAAGTCTGAGACCACATTTGAACCCAGGACGTCCCATCTCCAGACCTGGCTCTCTATCCATTGAGCCATCGAGCTGCCCCATACTAGAGACATCCTGAACTCAACATGTCCCAAACTGAACTTACCATCTCTCCTCCCTTCTTCCTAATCCTCTGCTCATCCAGATGTGTCTATTTCTGTGGAAGGCACATCTACTCTGTCTCTCAGTTCTTGGCATGATCCTTCACCTCACTTATCTCAATAGCTGTCAAATCCAGCTGTTTCTACCTTCATCACTTCTCTCCGACCCCTTCTGTCCACATGCACAGAAACTACCTTAATTTAGGTCCTCATCACTTCTCTCCTGAATAATTTTTAAAGCCTCTTGACTGGTCTCCATGCCTCAAAGTCCATCCTTTCACAAGGCTGACCATGGGATTCCCCTCCTCAATCACCTCTAGTGCCCACAGTCTCTAGGATAAAATAGGAAAACTCCCCAGTCTAGTTTTCAAAGCCTAACAATCTCTCCAATCTCATTAGGTGTCACTGCTGTCTCCCACAAGCTAGGAGCCAGACAAACTGGTTGTCAAACCTGGACTTAGATATTTCCTAGCTGTGTGACCCTGGGCAAGTCACTTAACCCCCACTGCCTAGCTCTTACTGCTCTTCTGCTTTGGAACCAATTCACAATACTGATTCCAAGATGGAAGATAAGGGTTTAAAAAGGAGTAATAATATTTACAAGCATATCAATAGTTACCATTCCAGATGCTATAACTTAGAAGCTCAAAAAACACCCTCTTTTTCATAGCTTGTTCCATTTTACACCATTTATTATTTTGTAAATAGAGAATACCATGAATTCTTTATTCTAGAAAGCATATAGAATGGTGTGGCTTCAAGTCTTAGGAAAGTTAAGTGCTATTGGCAGGGGTGGATGGGAGGGGACAGCTAAGTAGTACAGTGGACAGAATGCTGGACCTGGAGTGGGGAGGACCTAAAGTTCAAATATGGCCTCAGACACTCACTAGTTATTGACCATGGGTGAGTTTCTCAGCCCCGTTTGCCTAGCCCTGGCACCCTTTCTGACTTAGAATTATTACTAATACAGAAAGTAGGGTTTATAAAACAAATAAAAGAAAACTCTATACTAAGACATTTAGAATACTTTGTGCTGTAGAAAAAAGTTTCTTTTTCAATAAAGCTTTGAACAAATTAGGAGACAACAAATTGGGGATAGTAGAGAAGTCAGATTTGAAGTCAGGAAGATTTGGATTTGAATCCTACCTCAGATACTTACTCATTGCAAAACAATGTCTCGGTGCCAGTTTCCCTCATTTGTAAATCCAGGTGATTAGATATGATGGTCCCAATGGTCCCCCTCCAGCTCTTGACCTCTGATCTCATGATAACAACTTGTATTGCTTTTGAATGATCTGTTGAGATTAGATCGGCTTCTTGTCTGAGTTAATTAACATATCCCAGACAAGATATCCAGCAGTATGCTAGAGATCAATCAACTAATTAGTATTTATTAGGCATCAAATATATGCCAGGCATTGCACTAGGCCTGGCTCTCAATCCATTGAGCCACCTAGCTGCCCCCTGCTTATAAATATTACTAGCAATATTATTAGGATAGGACTAGAGTGCTGGGATTTTACTGGCACTGGGGTCCCTGTGTAAGCAAATTCCTTATGTTGATGAAGTTCAGAACCATTTCTGAACCTCTAGGATTAGAACTGCTAATAGTACTCAGAGGTTAAAAGACTTGCTTAGGGTCACACAGATGGTACATTTCTTTTTTTTTTATTTTTAAACCTTTACTTTCTGTCTTGGAGCCAATACTCTACTCTATATTGGCTCCAAGGCAGAAGAGTGGTAAGAACTAGGCAATGGGGGTCAAGTGACTTGCCCAGGGTTACATAGCTGGGAAGTGTCTGAGGTCAGATTTGAACCCAGGACCTCCTGTCTCTAGGCCTGGCTCTCAATCCACTGAGCTACCCAGCTGTCCCTCACCCCAAGATGGTACATTTCTAAGGCAAGACCTGATGATCCCTGGTACTTCATGTTGATTATCCTCACCACCATTATCATCAGAATCATCATCATCATTACCATCACCACCATCATCATCACATCATTATTCCCACCCCTACCATCATCAGTATCATCATCATCATCACCATCTCCACCATTATCATCACTATCATCTTCCCCAACCCCTACCATCATCAATTATCACCACCATCTTCATCAGTATCATCATCCCCACCATCTTCATCACTATCATCACCCCCATCACCATCATCATTGTCAGGTCCAGACCTCCTGTGATTTTCTGAGTGTAGGAAGCTCCCAAAGAGGACTGCCATTCTCTCCCAACATATGCACATTAACAAGGGTTCTATAATTTACATTTATAAAACTAATATTTATATCATATGTCACTTTAAGATTTGCAAAGTGCTTTACAAATATTATCTATTTTATCCTCACAACAATCCAAGGAGTTTGGTGCTATTATCATCTTCATTTTACGAAACTGAAGCAGACAGAGGTTAAATGATTTGACATGGTTCACATGGTTAGTAAGTGGCTAAAGCTGGATTTGAACTCCAGCTATAAATCATTGAGAGGTTAAGTGACTTTCCCACAGGGACCCAGCCAGTACCTAGCAGAGGTGAAACTGGAACCAAGGTCATCCTGACCCAAGGCTAGCTCTTTATAAATTTTTTTTAAACCCTTACTTTCTGTCCTAGTAACAACTCTAAGACAGAAGGGTGGTAAGGACTAGGCAAACAGAGTTAAGTGACTTGCCCAGAGTCACACAACTAGGCAGCATCTGATGCCAGATTTGAACCTCGGTCCTCCTGACTCCAGGTCTGATGCTTTATCCATATCTCTAGCTCTCCATACATTGCAACAAACTGGAAAAGTCCTAAGAGATCTACTTCAAGCTCTTTATTTTACAAAGTTGGGAAAAATAAAAATGAACTGTCTTATCATTATAGGATATAATTATAAGAATAATTATAGCTGATATGTTATACTGTTTTAGGTTTATAAAGTAGAACTTCATAACAGTCCTGTCAAGTAGGTATTCCGGTATTAATATCTCCTAAGTGGCCCAACCCCTTGAGAGCTGGAACAGTTTCTTGCTTTTCTTTGTATACCCAGCACTTGGCACAATGCCCAGCACACAGTAGGGTCTTCATAAAGGCTTAGTAACTGACTGTCCTGCTAAATGTCTCAGTGCTTGAGGCTATATGAGTTGCAAAGATGAAGAGAAGATGCTGACCTGGACTAATAGAGGGAATTTCCTCACCAAAAAGTTCCCTCTAATAATGAAATCACAAGTCCAGTTCCTAACCCTACTCTATATTAAAAAAGATGAGGAAACTGAGGCTTTGAGGGGTTTTTGTGATTTGTCCATGGTTGTACAACTAGTTAAGGCTGAATATAGTATTTGAACTCAAATCTTCTGGACTCCAAGTCTATTGTCTTTATCCCACTAGATCACCCTCTCCTCCTGATAAATCAAACATGAAATCACATCTACTTCCAATTTCAAAATATTTTTTTAGCTCAGTTTAGCTAGAAAGATTTTTTCATGGTGAATTCATTTCATCTTGGTGCCAGCCCACAGGAGAACAAGCAGATTATTCTCACTATCATCCCATTCTCTACCTAATCTTCAATCCCTCCTTATCTACTACCCTCAACTCCCACTGCCCTTGCCCTTCTCCCTCATCC
>NC_058133.1:465950828-465973401 GCF_016433145.1 Gracilinanus agilis
CTTCTTCTTCTCCTTCTCCTCCTCCTCCTTCTCCTCCCCCTTCTCCTCCTCCTTCTCCTCCTCCTCTTCTCCTTTTTTCTTTATAAACTCTTACCTTCCATCTTAGAATCAATACTGTGTATTGGTTCCAAGGCAGAAGAACTATAAGGCTAGGCAATGGGAGTTAAATGACTTGTCCAGGGTAACCTAGTTAATATGTAATTAGGATTTGTTCCCCAAAACTCTCTCTAAGACCTCCTGTCTCTAGATGGTTGTAGGGCTCAAAATAAAAAAAAAAACATCCTATTTACCTATCTACCTTATAAAACAACTAACATAGGGAAGATATAAGTTTTGTGTAGCTCCACCCTTGCGCTCTCCTTCTGGAAACGAGGCTGGTGGAGGTTAGGTGAGTGCCAGACAGGAGAATTTTACTCATGTGTTATTTACTTAGACTTTTTCTTTTGTTCTTTTATTTCTTCTACTTCAAGTGATTGTTAACAAATCTTATAAAATATAATACTTGGAGTTATAGGATATTAATTTTAATCTTACACTAGGAAGTGTCTAAGACCAGATTTGAATCTAAGACCTCCTATCTCTAGATGGTTGTAAGGCTCAAAATAAATAATATCTGATAAATGCTTTGCTAAACATAAGTTATTATTCTATCAGGCACCTGTGCTTATAACTAAGCCCAGCAGAAACATTTGAGGTCAGTTGGACTTTCCCAGACCAGAATTTGGCTGAGCTCAGTTCACAAAATGTGCCTACATGCTGTTCCTCTCTCCCTTCTACATTTAAATTTCTTTTGTTCCTTGAAGTTTCTGATACTTAAGGCCGTTCTGCTGAGTTTTGGGCAGTCAGAAAACTTGCTTATGAAAGAAACAAATCAACCCCAAAAAGAAACAAACGGTTGCAAGGCCAAACCAGAGCAAAAAGAGATATGATAGGACAAAGAAAGAATACTTCTAAAACATTTCTCAGGAAAGTAAGGGGCTTCATTGAAATATGGTTTGCTATTTGAGAGATACGTATAAAACAAAAGTGTGAACACAGTTTTCTCTTCTCGACTCCTATCCTTGGCTTGGAGAAGGGGCTAGAGGGTGCTTTTTTTCTCTCCATCCCTCGCTCCCTCCATCCCTCCCTCCCTCAAAAAATGACCTTCCTCAGAGTTTGTCTTGGAAGACTCAATTTCTCTCTCCCTCTGAATGCTTTTAAACCATTCTGATGGCAGGATCAAGGACATCAATGCATTTCAAAGAGCAGTTCAACAAAACTTTGGGAAAGTTAGTTTTTGTAGATCTGTCCTACTTTCCTGGAAGTACTTGTCCTGCAAATTGTGCCTTTGCTTCTTTTCCCATCTATCTCCTTCTGTGTGTGCACTTGTCTTTTGTTTGCCATGAACAGGAACCCTGCTCATCATTCTTCTGTGAACCTAATTTCTTACTGTTAGTGTAAGTTAGTGTTAGGTTAGAAATACTGACATGTCCTATATTTCATTGGAACAAGGAACTCCCAGATGAGGCAGATTGGCACCTTCTGGGCAGTTTATAACCTTAGAGTTTTGCCTAGAGCATTGAGAGGTGAGACTTGCCCAGGGTCACATAAAGTTGTTAAAACTAAATCATAAAGACAAAGTGGTTATCTTATTTCTATAAATAATAACACATATAGGGAATCTATATTGGTATCTGAACCCATATCTAATCTATCTACATATCTACCTATCCATTTAAGTATCTATCTGCCTATCTGCCTATCTATCTATCTATCTATCTATCTATCTATCTATCTATCTATCTATCTATCTATCTATCTATGTATCTATCTATGTATGTATCTATGTATGTATGTATGTATGCATGTATGTATGTATGTATCTATCTATCTATCTATCTATCTATCTATCTATCTATCTATCTATCTATCTATCTCTCCATCCATCCATCCATCCATCCATCCATCCATCCATCCATCTATCTTTATCTCCAGATCAAGGAACCCTTCAATTTTATATGCTTAATATATTTTGCCCATGGACCAGCCAGCACCAATTCTTCATAGGTTTGAATTCATATTTGTGAATTCATATATTCTGATAAGTCTATATCCATTTGGCTCAAGCCCCAATCCCAGTAAGAAACTGGATAAGGACACCTTGAGCCTGAATACTCATTACCACAATACAGAAATCTAAACAAAGTATGACATAGAATCAGTAAAAGCAAATAAAAAAGAAATCAAAAATAAGAAACATTTTCATGGAAGTTGTCTCTCCCTCCTCCATTGCAGAGGTGGGAAATCTGTAAACATTGTTTTGTTGTTGTTTTCCTTCTCTTTTTTTTTTCTTAAAAAATATATTGGCGGGGGGGGGGGGGGGGCAGCTTGGTAGCTCAGTGGATTGAGAGCCAGGCCTAGAGATGGGAGGTCCTAGGTTAAAATCTGGTCTCAGAAACTTCCTAGCTGTGTGATCCTGGGCAAGTCACTTAACCCCCATTGCCTTAGGGGGGGAATACATACATATATATGGTAGTTTTCTGGGATGGGGAAGGGAACAGGAAAAATTTAAGTGATATAAAAAGCAAAAGATATTAAAAAATATTTCCAGCTACCATACCCTAAATGAGTGCATTACTTCTGGTAGTTTCTGTTTGCTTTTGTAGCATAGTCAAGAGTTGAAACTTCTTATTATCCAGGTTTCTTGTCTTAAACAGGGAAAATAGCACAACGTATTGGTAGTTCTGTTAATAGTTCCCCTCTCATAAGAAAACTAGCCACATTCAGAGGAAGAACTGCGGGAGGAGAAATACAGAAGAAAAACAACTGCTTGAACACATGGGCCGATGGGGATATTATTGGGGATGTATATATTAAATAATAACTCTGGTCCAACTATCAATAATATGGAATTAGGTCTTGATCAATGATACACGTAAAACCCAGTGGAATTGTGCGTTGGCTAAGTGGGGTTAGGGGGATTTGGGGGAGAGGGAAAGAACATGAAATGTGTAACTAGGGGGAAATATTCAAAATAAAAACTTAAAAAAATAAAAATAGTTCTCCTCTCATAATTTGGTGAAAAACAAGTCACTAGCATGTTTGTCTAATCAGTTCTCGTAGACCCCACGAAACTTGTTGTTCTCCTACATGGCTTTGCTTTTCTTTCTGCTTCCCTTATCTCCCCCCCCTTGAGATGACAATCTCAAGAACTCAAATTTCTGATCTATGTCCTTCAACCTTGTTCCTGGGGGTAGGGGTCTCATGGAAAGTAGAGTTCCTGAGAATATGGAATAATGTATTTATTTACATGTGCATTGGCAAGTGCAGTTTTCTGCTCATCTAATTGCTGTTACAATATATTTATATTTTTGTTTTCAAAGAAGGGTCTGTGAGACAAAGATAAAAATCATAAGTTCATGAGACTTACAGAACAGGTTAAAAAGAGACACTCTTCTATGGAAGTACATCAACTAACAGCTGTGGTGGAAGAGGGTACCATTTTAAAAGAGATCTCAAATCTCATCCATTTCAGCCTGAGTCTTCCTATATGTAGAAAGAGGGAGTTGGACTACCTGATATCTAAAGCCACTTCCAAGTTTAATGTTCACATTTTGTGCTCATAGGTGTCTCCTTGTGTCCATCCTTATAGGGCTTCCCAGGACTTAATGTTTGCTTTCCAAACTTTTGCAATTTGTTTCCCAATCCCATCACTTGACTGAAACAATGATTTTGAAAGTTACCAATGATCTAGTGCTGAATTTGGAGTCAAAGGATCCAGGTTTGAATCACAGCTAAGTTACTGCCTGTATGACCTTGGGTAAGTAAGTTAGATTCTAGAAGACTCGGTTTCTTTATGTTAAATAGCAGGAAGACATTGAATGACTTCCATAACCTTAAGCCAGTCAATAAACATTTATTAAACATGTACTATGTGGCAGGCACTAGGTTAGGAGCTGGAGATGCAATGAAAGTGTGATAATTAAAATTAATATCTAAATACTCCAAGTATTATATTTATAAAGTTTATTAATACTAACTTGAAGAAAAGGAAAATAAAAGAGAGAGAGCTCACTTAGCCTTGCATGCAGGAAAAGAGAGAGGCGGAGTTACACACAATTATATACAAACAACGTAAGCACGCAAGGTGGGGATGAAGGAGGAAAGGGATGCTGGGAGATGTAGTCAAGATTTTTCCAATTATACATTAGGCAAAAGACAGTCCCTGCCCTCAAGGAGTTGACAATCTAATGGGAGAAACAACAAGCAAACAAATATGTACAAACGAGCTGCGATAAATAGGAAATAATTAACAGAGGAAAGGCATTAGTATTAAAGAGGAGTTGGGAAAGGCTTCCTATGATGATGGGATTTTAGATAGGACTTTGGTGAAGCCAATAGGTAGAGATGAGGAGGGAGAGCATTCCAGGCGTGGGTGACAACCAGAGAACTGCCAAGAGTGTCTTCTTTGTGGAACAACCAGGAGGATGGTTGCCGAGAACCCCTCAGAGAAATAAGGGTCCCCCATCCGAGAGCCCCTCAGAGAAATGAGTCCCCCAACAGGGTACCATCAAGTCAATGCAGATGGCTAAGCCCTGCATGGATCTCTGTGATACCCTGCTGGGGGACCCTTATTTCTCTGAGGGCCTCTCAGCAGATGGTGTCACCGCATCAAAGAGTATGTGTTGGGGAGTAAGGTGTAAGAAGATTGGAAAGGTAGGAAGGGGCTAGGTTATGAAGCACTTTGAATGCCAAACACAACATTAGGAATTTGATCCTGGAAGTGATAGGGAGCCACTAGAGTTTATTAAGTGAATATGTGTGATATGATCAGATCTTTAGTCTAGGAAAATCCCCTGTGATGGTTTTGGTGGCTGATTGGAGAAGAGATTGGAAGTGGGGAGAGACTTGATGTATGCAAACCCACCAGCAGCAGGCATGAGGAGATGAGGGTCTCTACAAGTAGGGGCACTATCAGGAAAGAAGGGGGTTTATTGAAGAGATGTTGCTTCTTTGTCTTTTGGCTAAGATCAAGTGTAGTAGCTGTTATCAGTTTAATCAGAAGCTGGGTTGTAAGGGGTTAAAAAGTAAGGGAGAAGAAAATGGAAGCACCTATTATAGAGGGCCCTTTTGGGGAGTTTGGTCATAAAGGTCAGAAGAGGTACAGGATGATAGTTATTGGAGATGGAAGGGCCAACTGAGGGTTGTTTTTTGGTTTTTTGTTTTTTGTTTTTTTTTTTTCAGAATGAGGGAAACCTGGCTAGCAAGGAAAAAGCTAGTAGAAAGGGAAAGCAAAAATTAGTAATACAGAGGGATGGTAGAGGGAGCAATCTGTTGGAGATGGAATTGAATGGGATGGGAAGGATGGGACTTGGGAAAGCATAAGGTTATCTTTGCCTGTGAAATAGCGGGAAGGAGGAGAAAGTGGCAGGAGGCATTTGAGTAATTTTGAGAAGAGAGACCTCACAGTGAATAGCCTGAATTTTTTTCTGTAAAATAAAAATTTCTTAGCTGAGAAGATGGTGGAGGGAGAGAGTATCCATAGGTTTGAGGAAGAATAAAAATGTTTGGATGAGCTCAAAAGGTTTGTGCAGAAGGATTGCCTACAAGCAGTGAGGGCCCGGCTGAGGGTGTATAAGTATAAATTTATAATGAATCTAATTAGAACAGTAGTATGATTTTCTCCCCCTATATTCATCAGGATATGTATAGGAGTAAAGGTGGGAATCATCCAAAGTTGAAACTTAGGAAACTTTTAGCAAGGGCTTTGAATGCTAAATACAGCATTAAGAATTTCATCCTGCAGGTGATAGGGAGCCACTGGAGTTTATTAAGTGTGTGTGATAAGGGACTTGAGAAAAGGGCAGAATAGAATTGAATTGGTTCATCAAGATAGGAAGAAAAAGAAGAGAGTGGCTATTGTAGGGAAGGTGGTCTAGGAGAGAACTGAGAAGTCAAAGGGTTGTAGGTCTTGGTGTGAGAAGAATAAGGTCTAGTATGGTCAGATAAAGAGATTTTGGAGTTCTTGAATGTGGAAATGTTTCTGTGGGTGACAAGATCAAAGGTATGACCATCTTTGTGTGTAGCTAAAGTTGGGGTGTAGGAGTAGGTCATGACAAATGAGTAGGTTGAGGAATTGAATCATTTGGGTATTCAGGGAAGTCAATATGTATGCTGAAGTCCTCTAGTATGAGGGTAGGAGTTGAGAGAAAAAGTTTGAGCCAGTTATTGGAGTTGTTGAGGAAAGAAGAGTTATCTAGAGGTCTCTAGGCAACAGCTATCAGGATTTTGTTTGGGTGGTATAAATCAATACAATGGACCTTAAAGGTGAAGAGATTACTGAGTGATGGAGGTAGAAGGAAAAACTAAAAGTGGCAGTGGGGAATAAGGAGTATTCCAATTCCCCTGTCTTGACCAGTCAAAGAGGAAAAAGCAAAGGTGACGCTAATGCTGGAAAAGGTGGCCAGGGAGGCTCTGTCATCAGGAGAGAGTCGGGTTTCAGTGATTACAGAAATGGAAGGAGTGGGAGTGGAAAATAGGTTTAGGATGAAGAAACGTTTGTTGCCAATGAAACAGGAATTCTAGAGGGCACAGTGCAATGGATGAGTGGTGTTGGGTTGGAATTTTGGAGCAGAATAAGGAATCAGAAGGCAGGAATGGAGAATGGGGTTTGGATAATGACCTACAGGGATTCGGAATCACTGGGATATAGAGGGTATGACCATGTGTGAGAATGTTTATCAGTGAGTGGAAGGTGCCTCTCCTTCTCTGAGAGGAAGCTGGAGATTAGGCAGGCGATAAGGGCAGCAGGAGAGAAGGAAGGCACACATGGTCAGATAGCCAGATGGTAGACCCCACTTCTCTACTCTTCTTCTCAGGAGGTTGGAGATAAGACAGGAAATTGTGCACCAGGTGATGGAAGTTGAATTTGTATAGCAGTAGATGGAAGTCCTGCTCTCCATCAACTTTTCTCTTCCTCTTCCCTTGAGGGACAGGAACAGCAGGAGATGGAAGGGCTGAGGAGAGAGGGAAGATTGTTCCTCTTTGAATCAGAAGCTCTCCACATTGAGGCTGGAGGACTGGACTGGCCACAGAAGATGGAAGTTGCCTTGGGCTGGGGCAGATGGAAGTCTCGGCACCGGCTTTTAGCAGCCTTCCCCTCAAAGGATGATATTATTCCCTTTTGATCCAACTGTTAAAATTGATGCCTCTTCCTTGGTCTTTATCTTCCCCTGATCTCTGCAGCAATCAAGTCCCTTCCTCCTGGATATTCTTTCTTCCTTAAATGTTTGTTAAGACTGCTTTCTACAAATTCTTCTACCCGTCTGACTGCTCCATCTCAGTTTTAACTGATTATCCACGGCCATGCCCTAAACAGGAGTGCTCCATCATGTTCTATTCTGGGCTCTTGTCTTTCTTTCTATAACCTCTTTCTTTGTAATATCATCAGCTTTCATAGCTTAAGAATTATCTTTATGCACATTGCCCCGATTTATATGACCAACCCTAATATATATAACCAACCCCTAATAGTTAAGTTCCACTACCATATAGCCACCAAATGCCCATTGGACATCTCCAACTGGATGTTCCATAGATATCTCAAACTCAATAATGCAAAACAGAACTCATTATATGAGATGAAAATTATCCAAGGGTCTATTGACTAACTATTGCTGTCAATCACTATGAATCAATGACAGAGATAGTAAACTATGGTTTTATTATTTATTATTTGAAAAGTGAACAAATTATTATTTATTATCAGAATGCAGGCTTATCTAATGGCATTATGAGTCAGTAAGCCCAGAGCATCAATTTCAGCAACCTTATATAGAATGTGAATACATAAGCAACAGAGAAAAATGGAATTTTATAGAACCCAGGAGGGTTTATACATCTGGATATAAGGAATAAAAGGGGGAGAAAATAAGGACACTTGCCAGTTAGCCAAAAGTGCAGCTGTGGCTTCTTTCCCAACCTTGATTGTGCAGGTGGTATGAACTAGTTTCCAGGAACAATGTCTGGAAGCTCAAAATAGAGACTGGGGCAGCGTCTTCTTATCATAGTGATGTCAAGGAGGCTGAGTCAGAGATTCTCTTGTCACATTTTCTCCCAAACTCACCCTGTCTTCCAAACTTCCCTATTTCTGTAGGTTGGTGCCATCCTCAACTGGGATTCCATATTGTTTGGAGAATCACAGAACCTGTCCAGCATTCAATCCACTATTTGTCTTCTTGAGGAATCTTTGGGACTTTTAGTTATGAATAGTACCTGTTCTAGTACCATTAAGACTAACAGAATGAACTACTTCACCTTTTGAGTCAAAGTATTCCAAGTGCTTGTGCATGTCACCATTATTTGGAATCTTCCTGAGAAGCTGCTTCTGGATTTGGGGGGTATAACTTGTTGGGGAGTGCCTGAACAGCCCAGAGTAGTGGGAGGAGCATTGGTTTTGAGGTCAGAGGACCATCTGAATGCAAGCCCTGCTGTTTCATGACTTGGGCAATTCACTTATTCTGAGTCTTAAGTTTCCTCAAGTCCAAGGAGTTGGACTTTTCCAGGGTCCCATCTAACTTAAAAACAATGAAAATCGCATGTTCTGGTAAGAAAAATGTCATCCTCATTCTTTTGTATTCAGGAAAGATGTGGGTGTACACTCTTGACAAACATGAAATTTTGCTATAGTAATTTTTTTTACTCTAGTAAATTTTACTATAGTTCTTCCATTTTACTTTCTTGTTATTAATTTTTTTACTATAGTAATTACTTTTTTTAACTATACTAAGAGAGATTTTACTATAGTAGTCCTTTTATTTTACTTTCTTATTAATTTTTTTACTCTACTAAGAGATTTTACTATAGTAATCCTTTCATTTTACTATAGTAAAAAATTATTAACAAGAAAGTAAGAGATTTTACTATAGTGATTCTTTCATTTTGCTGTCTTGTTAATAATCATTTCCAAAAGATATAGATGCCAATCTCTCCATCTTTATCCCATTAGATAAACACGACTTTATTTCCTGTGTCTTGAGTGGGTTTGAAATGATGTAGTTTGCATTTAGCAGAACCATCTCAGGTTGGATCATGCCAGGGTCCAGCTAGTATCTGTGCGGCTAAGCACAAAGTGTGGCTTGATGGTGCTTCTCCACAGGGTTGGTGTTTCTGGAGGGGGTGGAACGCTGGCCAGAGATAAGGGGACATGACCAGAGTGACTGACCCCTTGTTTGACTAGATTCTTGGGGGAGGTGCCGGGTCCTGTGTGAGTCATGCAGGACAGGCTGGCCCTGAGAAGGGGGTGATCAGCGCCCGCGGAGGGGGCACCCCAGCCTGGGGAGGGGCATCCCTCGCCAGTATCCCTTGATGGAATGTTGTTGCTAAGCAAGTTTATGCCTTGGAATAAATTGGAAAGGTCAGAAGGGAAGATGACCACAGAATAAGCCTGTTTGGCAGACCCTTTGCCAGTTTTTCAGGGGGAAGAGCTGTGACATGGCTCGTGGGGGAGAAGGTGTGGGAGCAAAGGGGGGGAAGGCCACGGGGGTTCACATACTGTAAGGCAAGTATCGCATTTCGTCTTAATCTTTGTGTGGTGAATGTCAAGCTCCTCAAATTCCCACGTACACCAAGAATAACCTTTCCTGAGTCCTGAATCTGCCGTGACAGCTTATTAAACTTCGCCTCAGCTTGCTGAGATGTTGGTCCTGCTTATATAAGGGAAGCTTCAGAGGCCAATTTTTTAAATAATGGGTGTTTGGTCATTTATATTTTTAATCCATTTTCCTCGTGCCTAAGGCGACAATCAACACTTCACTAGATGGGAGTCCAGCTTTGAAAAACTCTTCACTGTCTGGTTCCAACCTACTTTTCCCACTCGATGGTGTAGGGTCTGGGGAGTTCACATGGGACCTCGAACACGTAGGAGCAGTATGACTGTGAACAAGTCACTTAACTTCTCTGTTTCCATTTCTTACCTCCACACCCCATTCTTGAAATCAAGTGAGACGGCAAATAGTAAGTGCATAATTAATGCTTATTTCTGTCCTTATCCATTCTTTCCCTTCTGCCACTCAGGGGGGCCAGTTAGACCGGCCTTCCTCCTGTCCCAAACCAGATGCTAGATTCCTTTTTTGTGTGTCTCTTCATGGCTATTTGCCCATGCCGATAAGGCACTCTCCTCCTCCCTGCTTCAGGGAATTTCTCTCTTCAAAATGCACCTCCTTCCCCACGAAACTGTCTCTAATTCCCACAACTACTAATACTCTCCCAACAAACATCAACCCATTATTGGGGCGGTATATTTATACAAATCTATGAAATATATAAATGATATATGTAAAGTTGGATCCAGGAACAACCAGCATATTGATATAATGTATACATTTACATGATATATAGAATATTATATGGAATTATAATAAATACAAATTATATTATGTTGTAATATACATAAACATGCTGATTATTTCCAGCATACAAATATTCAATCCATCATGAACTAAAAATGTCCAAAAAAAGAACTTGTCTTTTCCCTGAGTTCTTCCTTCCTCTCTCCTTCCGTTTGAATCCGAGCCACCACCATTTTCCCGGCCATCTAGGCTCACTCCCTGTGTCACTGTTAATTCATCTGTATTCACCCCAGAGAATCAATCTATTGAGAATCTTGTTTCCCTCTTTCCTATAGACGAATCTTTTCTATTTCAGTAGCTCCCGCTCATTCAGGCCCTCACCACCTCCTTGGGCTAGGTTTTTAACTGATCCGCCGGCCCTGTGTCTCTCCCCACCGCAATCCATCCTCCATCCTTTGCCACAATGACTTTTCCCAAAGTAATTCTTTCTATGCCACGAGCCTTCTCTGTCGCCTTGAGTGGATGCCTGTCATCTCCAGGAATGAAGGTAAACTCCGTTTGGTGTGCGCAGAGAGCTCTTCACAATCTTCTCTTTCTAGGCTTAGTCCATCTCTATTCTTGGGGCGCTCTACCCTCTGGCCATATTTAATTCTTATTTATGTGCTGCTGGACGATGCTGCCTGGGTCTGCTACAGATAGGTTACATTTAAAAAACTGGACCCTCCCGGGAGCAAGACCCAAGTGCGGCCCCCTCGTTCCCTCCTCCGTCGCCTCCTTTCCTTGCACCCTCTCAGACGAGGAGGCTGACCTAGCTCCACCTCCCGACTCTCAGGAGTCTTCCTCACTGTCTCCTTCCCCCTTTTCGTAGAAGGGTGGCTCTTCTGACCAACTACATACTCCTTGGTCCTATTCATGATCAAAGGCCATTCATTACTCTTGAATCAATCCTTTCTGCTCTCTTGTAACTGGGACTGCCATGGGCTAGGCCATTGAAATACAAGGCCTACAAGATAACTTCATTTTTTCCACTGGATTGGAAACAATTTCAGTTCAAGTGTGTAGAGGAAATTCTGTAACAGCATTATCTTTAAGTAAAAGCTGTGTGTTCATTAAAGTTTTTGCCCTGTGCTATATTTTTTCTTTTCATGGACCTGAACCCAAATGGGACCTGGTAGGGAAGAGACCTGTTTCTGCAATATCTGTCTGTATACACTTCAAATGCTCTCATATCACTACAGAGGAAATGTTAACCTTTTCAAGACATATTACTAGAAGAACGGAGATGGGTTGCAGGGTTTGTGAAAGGACCCAGAACTCTTTTTTAACAGTTTATCTCTGAAAAGTTTTGTTGTTTTTTTAGTTCTTCAATTCTAGTTCTTGTAAGAAAACTTTACTGTGGGGAGAATTTGCTTTTTCTGGGTTCTACTGTTTCTTGGGCAATTTAATAAACGCTTACTAATGGATTCTCTTTCCATGCATACTTATTTATGGCTGCGGCAAATAACACGTGTGGCCTTCTAATGACGTGAGGGCTGCACATTAGAAGAACATATGGTGGTGGACAGTTGGTAGCTCAGGGGATCGAGAGCCAGGCCTACAGATGGGAGGTCCTGGATTCAAATATGGCTCCAGACACTCCCTAGCTAGCAAGTCACTTAACACCCATTGCCTAGCTTTTACTACCTTCCTTGCCTTGGAGCCGATACACAGCATTGATTCTAAGATGGGAGGTAAGGGCTAAAAAAAAAAAAAAAAAAAAAAAAAAAAAAAAAAAAAAAGACTGTACACTTAAGGGCACAGAGATGCTATAGGAGTTCTGATGGAGCTTAAGCAATTTCTCAAGGGGCATTCTTAACATTTATCTTCATTCAGGCAATCAAAATGGTAGCTGAAGTTAAAGGTTAGACTCAATTCTGAGATTTTCCTAAGCTTTTAGGAGGGCCATGAGGGAACTTCTGAATAAGAACACAGAAGCGATCTAGACCAACCCTTTATTTTTAGGAATGAGACAAGGGTGACCCAGAAAAGTTAAGCATCTTGCCAAGGATCATATAGGTCTATAGGTACTTGGCATCAGAGGCAAAAGTTAAACCCAATTACCTTAGGTCAGTGAATAGATTAAAACAATAAGTTACTGAATCTGACTTATCAGAGATGCATACAGAAAATCATACCCCAGAAATTACTTCTCCTGCTGACATTTACTTTCAAATTAAAAATATTTCTGTCCTTTCTACCATAGAAACAATGTTATCATTTGGACTAAAAGTAAGCTTCTTCAGGTTGGAGACTTTAACCATCGATTTAATTAATGGCTGTCTGAGTCAATGTCTTCTTCGCAAAAAGTAGACACATTTGTTGAATTTAACTTACATACAATTCAAATCACTGATAGAGGTTAAGCATTCAAGGAGAAGTTAACCTTTGCTCACAAGCCTTCAGTCTTTGGAAGTCTACATTCTGGGATACTAATAAAAACTAGTAGATTCTAGGCTCCTTGAAAGCAGCAACATCTTACCTCCTCCCATCTCACTGTATCTCTCCTGGCATATAATACTGAGTCATGCACACGGTATGCATATAACATGCTAAATTGAGCCTGGTCACCGGATACTAGGTGGAAATTTTATTTTTCATTGGGTCCGGCAAAAAACACAGAATGTAGAATGAACTTTTTGCTGATGATTTAAAATTATTCTATTAGCGTAAAGCATTTTTGTATAAAGAAGTGGAAAAGGATCACAACACGGTAGTAGTCCAGGGCTATTATACAGAGATAAAATAAAGACATCAGGCCTTTGAATGCGGTCTACATCTTTTTAACTCGCTTTTCTGTCCCATAGGAGAGGGGCATTGCCATCCCGAAGCCAGACTTAGTATGGATACTTAATTAGCACAGCCCACTGCAGTCAAGAGTTCTCAAACTAAAGAGATTCACCAGCCTCAGTCTCAGAAGTAGTACCACCCCAACCCCAGCCTCACAAAATGGTAAATGACATGTGTCAAGATCTATGATTATCCATAATGGTATTATAGGAGAAAGAAAAAAGTATTACTAACCAATGAATTTCCAGTTTTATTTTTAAAAAAATCATTTGACAAGAACAATAACGAACTTTAAATTCAAATGAACAAAAAGTCTTTTTTAAGATGGATTAATTTACAACAAAGTCTCAACTTAAAATATTAGCCCTTTTGTGTAGGACCAAGGAGGCCAATAAACTCCAGTTTAAACAGCAGATTTGCACAATTAATATACTTTCCTGCATTTGGTAGCACAAAAATATATGTTATATAACTCCCAATGAGACAATCCCTGCCCCCAACCCATTTAGGAGTTATGCTAAGAACAGTCATGGGAATGACCTGAAATTCCTTTTCCAAGGTCACTCTTGAATTCTGTCACCAGTTATTTGGAAATCTGTGTGACAGATACTTTGACATGGAAAATACCACTTTGAACCAAATGGTTCCTTTGGAAAACAAAATGATATGAAAAACATTAGTCACATGCTGGTAGAATCACAGACTTGTTGGAATTGGAAAGATCTCTAGAACCCAATTCTATCCTCGCTGATGCCCAGACATCTAATGACTTACCTAAGGTCACATAACTACATGAAATCTAGTGGTAAAGATGAAAGATAAAAGATAAACTAAAATATTGTCAGTTACAAATACAAACCACCAAAACTTAACATTTACCCCAGTGAATGCCTTTTTCTTCTTTGTGATTCTTCAGGCCATATTATTATATTAAACTACTTAATTTTTTTCACTTGTTTCATGTGTCCTAGGAGGCAGACATGCTACATTTGGGTTTAAAGGATTATGGAAGGCTCAGAGGAAAAAGAAACTTCCCAAAGTTAAGGTAAAATTAGATTACTCTTACCAAAATTCAGGAGGAAGAGAAAAAAACCTGAAAATTTCCCATGAATATGTTGAATTTTTTTTTAAATCACATATCACTAAGGTTAAAGATGAAGGAATACCATTTTAGGACTGTACTTGGGATCCATAGAACAAGGTGTTGCAAATTTTTGTTTTTAAATCTACCTTTCACAAGCCCCATACTGTGATACTTCAAGTTTAGTACTTTATTACCAAGAATCTACACTAAGCTGAATATAAACAGCACTTCATAGAAACATTTGTGGAGTAAACAGTGTAGCATCAGCCAAATAGGATATTCTATCTTCACACTCTTGAACTCACAACCTTTAATAGCAAATACCAGCTGGAAAGGAATACAAAATTTGTAACAGCTGACTAAACATTTAACTGGGGGGAAGCTGAGCTCTTAGAATTCAAGGTAACTGAAGGTAAGTTCTCAGCATCCACAAACATCCTAAATCCATACTTTTAATCTGATTACCTTAGATGTTAACTTGCTCATAACAGTAAGGTTCATCACCTCACCTCATCAACCAGTTATCACGCCTAGGTTTAACAAGGATCTAATAGGAAAACATTTCTAAATCTGGATTTTGATCCAGTCTAGACCAACAACTGTGCTGAGAACATACTGAAGAAAAGACATGTAGAGTAAAAGATACTCTGTGTGAAACTTGTAACTGTATGGCTCCCTATGGCACATGGATTGTTCATTTTGTCTCACATTTTTATTTACACAGCAGATACAGGGCACATAGGCACATAGCAGACATTTAATAAATGATGGACTGATATGCTATCCCTCAACCTAATCTTGGGCAATTCATACAGTAACAATGACTTCCATACTCTGTCCTCCAAAGGGAACACAGACTCACAGAATCTTAAGAGTTGCATATACCCAAGACGATAAAATTATCTGGAATTAGGAGTGTAGTCTGTGACCTTGGCAGTTTTTCTTTTTCATGGCAATAAATGGCTAGCACTAGTATCAAACCTGTGACCCTGGTCTCTTTAGCACCATACTCTAGCCAAGTGAACAAACTAGCTAGCTCAGGATGGTAAGGCACACCTTGTCCCCCAAATAATGTGTATAACAGTCAATAAAAGCCTTCGTAGTGAAAATGATAAAAATAAAATTTAGTTGCTTACTATTTATTCTGTTAAATATATTGCATTTAACACTTGAAGATCATTGGTTGCACCTTTTGAAGAAAGTCTCACCTAAATTATAATAAGGCCTATCCAATTATAAACAAATGGTCCAAATTAGCATATAATGGCTGGTTGTTTCTTAAGGACTAATTTTTTATCTTCTGTAGAAGAATAAAGCTAAAGGAAATACAAATAACAAATTGCATGTACAATTTGTAGGCAATAACATGGGGGAAGGAGCCCAAAAAAGTGGAGAGTAAGTAAAAAGTTTCTTAAATATTTCTAGTTTCAGATTTCTCCCTGTAGATTCCATAAACAGGTCACTGGGAAACCAGGCACAACATATCTGAGATGATGAAGATATCAGATATCAGACATGCCTGCCTGTCCATCCTTCACAAGTGGACTGGCCAAACACTCTCTGATATTCATCTTAATGTGTAATTGAGAGACCAACTCTTTTGACTAATTTCCTCATAGAATAAAACAGGAAAATTCTACAAATCACTTCTAGGAAAAAGGCACTTCATTAGGAAAGGCGTTTCTAATCACATAAAAGTAGAGGCAAACCAGAGTGGACATAAAATTCAATATTAGCAACAGGTACTACAGCTGAGCTTGGAGTATGCTTTCATATTGGGGATAGAAAGAGCAGATGCCAAGTTAGCAAATGTGGCAGAAAACATCACAAACAAAACCAGACAGTGACTTCAACAAAAGTTATTCATAACATTGCTCCAAATATCAACACAGGTCCAAGTTCAACATTGAAAAAGAAAAATCACTAGCGGTTGGTACTCTGGAGCTCAATATACTGTTTTCAACAGTATTTTGACAGTTTGGTTCTCTGTTTCAGAGCATGAATTTCTTTTCAAATGAAAAACCTAGAGAAAAAAAACAACAAAAAGCCCAGAGAGAAAAAGCCCAGGGAGAAGACATACTGGTAAGGAGAGGCGCATTTCTCTGGTCAGACAACCGAGTGAGGAGGTAGTTGTTCTGAGAACTTCTCAGGTAGAGAACAGACAAGAGAACACTGTGCTGATCTACTACTGGGCACCGGGAAAGTGGCAAGGGGCTTCACAGGGAGACTGAAGATGAGTATTTAATACTTCTCCTCCAGGTAAGTCAGGACCAGGGTGTCAGTGCAGCTGAAACAAAGGCAGAGTTTATGTAAGTGATAAAACTGAGGTAAAGGAGGAAAACATTTAAATGATGGCTGTCAAAGGACACATTTCCAAATCTGTCCTACCTCAAAAAGTGACCCTTTTCTGAGGATGAAATTCCAAATTCAATCTATTAGGGAAAAAACCCACAACACTTATTGCTTACCTATCATCTATTATGTTGTCAACAATTCTTTCAATTCTTAGGAGGCACTAAATTTAAGTCATATGTGGATTCATGCTGTTAATATTGTGACATTATTATTGTAAAATATTCAGATAGATGTCAAGTAGCTACACTATACACAAGGTCATGCCTCAGTGATCTGGGAAAATCCACTACCAAATAAAATGCTTCATAGCTTAGGAAAACTAAGCACTAAAACAGCAGCTGAGGGGAAAAAAAGAAAAACCATAGATGGTTTCCCCAAATTTCTCATGGTTGATAACATGGTCAATAAGAGTTTCTAAGATGTATGATTTAGTAAGACAAATACTCCAACTGCAAATCTGAAGAGAATTTTAACACTCACTTGGTTACATGACTGCACACGAGAGACCTAGACAACCTTGAGTCCCGTCGTCGCTACTGTTCAGTTTTTTCATGCGGTACTGTCGTATTTCTCTTACCAGTGTGTAAAAAGCATCTTCAACACCCTAAAAAAAAGCCCTCATCAGTGACTCTCCCATACTCTCTATCCACACTCTAGGTGAGAAGAAGCAGGGCTTCTCAAAAATCAACAGAATTTCCATTTCTCTGCTGGCTCCTGGTAAAAGCAAATGTTTCAGAAGATGAACCCTAAAGTACTCTGCACATAGTAGGCACTTAAAAAGTATTTGTTGAACTGAACTGAAGCTGGCCTATTTCAAAGTGTGCAAACAGGAATTTGGCCACACCACAAAATAAAGACTTCTGTAGTAAAAACAAGCAAATGGAGGGGCAGCTAGGTAGCACATAAGTAGCAAGCCTGGAGTCAGGAGAACTCCAGGGTTCAAATCTGGCCTTAGACACTTGTTAGCTGTGTGACCCTGAACAAGTCACTTAACCCTGTTTAGCCCTTGCAGTTCCTCTGCCTTAGAACTGATATTAAGAAGATAGAAGATAAGGGTTTTAACAAAAAGAGAGAGGAAAAGGTAATTAATTCTAGAGGTAAAAATTCTCTCTTAATTCTAAGATTGCATTTTGGTGGGTTTGGGTACTTTCAATATTATGCCTTCTTTATTCTCTGCAACACATTAAGTTGTAATTGTTATAAATGGAGAGAAAAAGACAATTATTTCACTAGTAGAGGAAACTCTCAATTTCACAAATTCCCAGTAGCAGGACCTGAATTTGAGGCTTCCTGGCTTTGAGCCTGGTTCTCTATTTACTATGTCACATGGCATTTTGAAGCAAATGCTAATAGCTCTTTCTTTAAAAATAAGCTGCACTTCCATTTTAGTCACCACTGTCATCCATATCTTGAATTAACTTAATCTCAAAAAGAGTTAAGACATTAAAAACAAAACAAAACTAGTGGTGATGGAGAATGGGGGGAAATAGTATTGGAGGTGGAGGTGAGAGTGCTAGGTAAGAGCCTGGAAAGCATAAATGGTATTTAGATTTAGCTTTCAGGTGAAAATAATAATCTGTTACTAAAAAAGGAGGGCTGAAATACAATATGCAGTGAGAGAATGCCCCTAATTAGACCTAAAAGAACTATTCCATTAGTCAAACAACATTCAAAACCTAGATCAGTAAACATCTTTAACTCCCACTTCCAGTACCAAAAAATACGCTCCAGACAATTCCCTATGTCAGTATTTGCCCAGGTTGTAGATGAAGAGCCACATACTGTACCTGTCTGGTCTTGGCTGAGGTTTCAATGAAGGGAATTCCATAGCTCTTGGCTAGTTCATGAGCCTGTTTTGTGTCAACTGTCCTTGTTGGCAAATCACACTTATTTCCCACCAGCACCATAGGCACATCATCAGAGTCTTTCACTCGTTTAATTTGTTCCCTAAATAAATGGAATAATTTATCATAGAATAAGAGTAGCCAAACCTTTACTTGATAAAAAGCATAGCACAGGCTACAGATTATAACCAGGTTACTCTGTGCTAAATACTGAGTCTTGCTTTCATCATTTAAAAAAAAATTCTCATTCCTACTTTCTACCTCTGTCAATCCACACCTGAAACTATCTGCAATTTATCAGGATCCCTCCAAAACCACTTTATTCTCTTTGATAACCAAGTAATTCTACTAACTACCTAACACATATTCCACATGATTGATAGTGCTATCAGGAATAGAGATATAAAACTTAAGTCCCTTCTCAAGACTTTATATATGGGAGTGAAGACATGCATTATCTGAGAGTGACTTCTGTATCTGAGCTCTAAGTAACATGGCATAGATTTATAATAGTTCAAAGAAGGGAGAGATTGCTGGGGTGGAGGGTATACTGGGACAGGCAGGAAAGAATTCATGAATAAAGTGATTTTAAGCTGGTCTATGAAGTATGGATGAGTTAAAAAGACAGAGGGGAAGGGGAGAAATCCTAACATGCTAGGGAAATTACACAAGCAAAAAAGCTTGTGATAGGAATTAGCCCTAGCTTATGTGGAACAATCCCATCAGCTGGATATCTAGTGAGTGTGTACTGGGAAGTGGTGATTGATGAAGTAGGGTCAGCTTACAGAGAGAATAGTGAGAACATTCAGAAGACAGTAGTTCTATTAGTCCTGACTGATATTACTGAGATATGTGACTTTAGTCATCTCTCTGTCCTCCTTAGTTTTTGCCATAGAATGGAAAGGTTTAGATGATCTCTGAGGTATACAAAGATGCAGGCTCTTTCCTTTTGCCATCTCCTTGATCTAACTACATTCTAATAGACTATAAGCCCTTTGAAGGGTTTTAGCTTTGCCTTTGTATCTTCAATGTTTAGAAAAGTGCCCCGCACATAGTGAGTACTTAAAAATGCTTGTTAATTTACCTATTTGTCCTATTTTAATTTTGTTCTCTAATATCCTTTTTTTTTCAATTTTTAAAAGAATGTTCCTTAGAAGTAGCACCTGTGGATATAATCCTGAGGATACAGTGGTCTTCCATCTCCAACTCTTTGTCAGCAGGCTCTTAGTTCATGTTTTTATAGAAATAAGTCAAATTCTGGAACTCTTAAATTATGTACTAATTCTTAGAACCTGCATTCTAATACTTAGTATTATCCTTAACAATTCCACTATCTGTTTTCATTTATTCTGTTGCTGCATATAACAATGCATTCTAATGCATTCTCTCTGGTATAATCATAACATAAGATTCCTCTGAATACATTGACTCCACATGAATAAATTAAGACATTATCTCTCTGAAATAATGTTCCTGGTACCTGTAGAGGTTTATATCTGCAAATGATTTGCTATTGTTGATGGCAAACACACAGAGAAAGCCTTCGCCTGTCCTCATATACTGGTCTCTCATAGCACTGTACTCTTCCTGTCCAGCTGTGTCGAGTATGTCCAACAAACAGGTTTCACCATCAATAACTACTTGCTTTCGATAGGAGTCCTAAAGAAAATAAATTCAATTTTTGTTTAAAAAACAACAGCATGGAAAAGAGTTAATGCAGTTGCTAAATTAATTTTTAAAAATCTTTTCTATATAGTAGGCTAATTTCCTGAAAGTTATTTTAATTAAAAACTTCAATATCAAGCAGATATTTAGTGTCACTACCACAGAGAATAAAGTCTAAATTCTGTTAGCTTTGAAGTGAAAAATGTGTCACCTCTATGCCTTGACAAGACAAAAATATTCATGCTGGTTAAAGAGGTAGCTTTGGATAATGTGAAAGGGAAAAAAGGAGAACTGAGTTCACTGAGCATTTTTGTTAATTATATTTTAAATTCTCTATTTAATTAATTCAGAGATACTTATCTCTATAATCTAGGTGGGATTTTAGTCAATTCCTGTTCATAGGGCACATTAGTGTTTTTTCATTCAAAAACCTATCAGTATGGCCATAATCAAGGAAGGAGAAGTTCTGGCCAAGAATGACACTGGAAAGGCTGGATTCCCAGCTCTGGAGAATGCTTCTTCAGCAGTGGTCCCAAAAGACACTATAGGAGGTAGAAAAAAATTTCCCTACACGGTCATCTATTAATTTTCACTGGGGGAAAGAAGATACAGATGATATAAAAATAAGTTATAATTGGCTTTACATTTTAATATTTATATTTGGACATGGGTGTGTCTGATATTTTTGGAATTCAGTTCAAACAAAATAATAAAGTCACAGTGTGACTTTGACTCAGTAGGCTCTGTAAAACTGAAATTTCCTCATCTCCACTTGGTCAATTTCTCTTCTTCACTTACTTCTTTCTGGCTACTTCCAATTCTCTTTTAGGCTGAATGTTTTCCTCTTTCAGTCTCTAGAACTGGATAGGTAGTCAAGTACTTAGGTAACAGCAAGATCATCTAATGCTAAGTAAAAATCAGACTAGGTACTCTTAAAAGTTGGAACTGTCAAAACTAAAAGCTAGATTTTGTCAAATTATCCACAATATTGATTTTTAATGACTACAATGAAATCAATTTGCAATGCCTCCCTGAGTTTTGGAAAGAGAAGCAGGCTTATGGATTATAAATTTCACACTTAGTAGGCATGGTATATATATCCTAGCAATTTATATGCATTTTTGTTGAATACTGAAAGTTTTTTAAAAGCATCCAGTCTCTAGAATAGTCTGAGACTAGAAATGGGTAGAAATTTGCATAGCATCCCCTGACTTCTTTCCCCATTCAGCTAGGGGCTGAAGACTGCAAAAGGAAGATCGATATTTGTTCAAATCCAAGACAATAATCTCACTTTCAGTTTTGACATCACTTTGGTTGAACTGTTTTTAATCCGTTTTCGCTCGTCAACAGCAGCTCTTGGTTTGGAAACCTAACAACACACGTTTGCAAGTGTCCCTAGACTGAACTCCTAAAATAGCGACCAAGTCCGAACTCGGCGCCTCCTTTGTGTCCTTAGGTTCCTTTCTGGAGCCCGTCGCCTCCATCCCGCGATACGGGTTGTGGAGACTGGACGCAGGTAGTGAGGCTGAACCTTCGCAGCCCGGTCGGCCGGCCAGCTGGCTGGCTGTCACCGGGGCGGGGACCACCCTACGAGCCCCTACTGTCCAAACTCCTTTCCCCCGCGAGGTTAGGTTGGGCCGGGGTCCGGGAGGCGTCATCAGAAGGCAGGTCTTACCTCTATCGTAGGATCATACTCGTCTACAAAGTGATTCTGGATGAGCTGGATGGTCAAGGCGCTTTTCCCCACACCGCCAGCTCCGACCACCACCAGTTTATACTCGGTCATTTCACACCAGCAAAGACCTGTGGTGCGACAGCGGCGGCGGCAGCGGCTTAATGGGGGAGGCCCTCCCCGGCCCCGGCAGCCTCGGAGCGCGAGGCCCCGCGTACTGCCCGCGACCCCGCCCGCCCCACCCGGCTCCCCAGGGCTTTTCCCAGGGCCCGGCCCCAGCCGTCTCCCGCCCGGCCCCGAAGCCTTTGTCCCGCGCCCACTAAGGTAAGCCGGCCCTCCCCGGCAATTAGGCGGCGCTCGGGAGTCCCGTCCCCGAGCCACACCTTGAGCTCCGCTGCCTCAACTTCGGCCGGACTCAACCCTAGAACCGGTAAATGTGCCGGAGACCCCGGAACCGCCATGAACAGCCCCCACCCGGGGAGCGACACTTCCGGCCCCACCCTCTACGTCATCAGTCCGCACCGACTGAGCAACAGTCCCCGCCTCGGCCACGTGGGGCCACAGCCGGCTCGGTCACGTGCGAGCCCCACCCAACCCCCCCCTTCCCGCCCCCTCCCCCACTAGGCGTCTCGATAATGAAAGCGCTTGGTGGCTATAGGTTTTTTGTCTCAAAATCAGTAAAACTTTATTCTATTCCATTCTTTCGCCATTAACAGAAAATCGGAGAAAGCAAAAAGTGTTTCGTGTTTACAAAGATAAACGCGGCCTCGTCTCTCAGAGCAGATCATAACCTCAAAAC
>NC_058133.1:466012325-466032175 GCF_016433145.1 Gracilinanus agilis
CACCCAGATAAACCTACATCCATTACAAAGACTAGAAAGTAGCCCCACTGTAGATTCCTTATATTATTTTAAGAAAGTGAATTAGCAGCAAAAAATATTGCAGATGGAGATTCTGCTTTGGAAAGGCTATTGCACCAGAAAAGGTTAGTTTACATTAATAATGAAAATGCTAATGTGCCATGCATTTAACATATCTGTGGCCAGAAATGCTCTAATTTCAACTAAAACTGCTGAGGTCCAAACCATAGAGAATTCAATATATTGCAAACTATAAACAAAGTGGATGCGAGACTATCAAAACAACCCAAGTTTCTGAAGAATTCTTAAAGAAAGTATATTAATAATGATTATTTTCTAGAAGATCAAAAAAATGTGAGGTTCATTACTGGAAGATGATATTAAGTAGTTTATTTAGCACTGGACAGTTTTTAAAAATTAGCACTGAAACTGATTACTGAAAGGTTATTTTAAGTGTTCTTTGTAAACTTACCTCGCAGTGATAATCAAATATTGCACTTTCAGTAGTATTTGCTGATTCTTCTTTTTCAGCACACGTTTCAAAGGATGAAAATTTCTAGTATATTTTTTTTTTTAAAAAAGAGAGAGAGCGAGAGGAAATGATCTACCAAGCTAATAGAGATCTGACTGCTGCTGCAGCGGGCAATCAATCTCACAGTACAGCACTGAAGAAAACAAAGACTACTAGCAGCGTTGGGAAGTGCTCTTGTGAAGCTGTTGAGTAGGCACAAACTTCTTGTTTCAGATCAAGTGTTGTGTCTTCAGCTTAAGTTTACTCTTCTTTGGTCTTGGTGGTGGTTACAAACGAGGCGTGTTCCTGGCCTGATCTGAACTTGAAGCAGCAGTTTCAGGTGGTAAAGTCTGTTCTGTTACACTTCATACTGAGGAAAGAAGAAATAAAGGCACTCAGTAAAATGCAGTCAGGAATAGCAAAAGGAAACAGAGTTTACCTCTACCAACCTAGATTGAGGCAACTTGGAAATACTGGCTCACTACAAGCAGATTCACTTATTGTGGTTTCACTGTATCAAAGGTTTAAAAAAAAAATCTAATCCTGAATTGTGGAGTTACACTTTTCACAGCACACTATTGGCTGATGGAATGAAAGGCAACCAACCACAGTGCTGTGTTCTGTATCCTGTGCCCTGATTGACTTGTTTATAAAATCTCAAAATACATATAAATAATAAAATAAATACAACAGTTCTACTTCATGGATTTTCACCTCTCAGGGGGTCTCTGGAACGTAACTCCTAAGACAGGTGAGGGATCATGTACATTCCTTGATATTACTTGGATGTTTCTCAAACATATTAACAAACAATTTTCCTTTAGTACTGCAAACAATATCTAAGAAGTCACTTCTGAGATCCTGAAATCAGGAGTTGAGCTTAATCTGGTACAAGTTAGCACCTGCCAGGTTTCTATCATGCTGGATGCAACTGAGAATACAATAAGGTGACAGTCTCAGTTATGATCAGTCACTGGGACTTTCACCCTAAAAAGAAACAACCTTTGCACACACAGGTGAACAATAGTGTAAAGCATGGAGTATACAAAAAGGCAAAAGACAGTCCCTGACTTCAAGAAGTTTCCAGTCGAATGGGGGAGACAACATGCAAACAAATCCATAAAATGCAAGCTATATAATTAACAGAGGGAAGGTATCAGAAGAAAGGTTTGGTAAAGTTTCCAGTCAAAAGTGGGCTTTTATTTGGGACTTAATGGAAGCTGGGGGTGGTTAGTAGGTAGTGCACAGGAGGGAGAGCTCCAGGCATGAGGGACAGTAACGGAGAATGCCCAGGATTCAGAGATAAGAATATCTTGTACATTGAACAGCCAGGAGACCAGTGTAACTGGAATGAAAAGTATCAGGCAATAAGGTGTAAAAAGACAACCAGGCTTTGTAGGCACACCATTTTGCATTTGACCTTGCAGACAACAGGGAACCACTGGAATTTATTGAACAGAGAGGGTAACATAGGAAAAGGTGGGCAAAATGGGAAATCATAAAGGTATTTTTTGTCAGAATAAAAAAGTTTTGAACTTGGTCTAATAATCACTGGGCTCTGATTAAGGCAAATAAAGATATATTAGTGTTCTATTAAGATTAGTCAGGCAGTAATGTGTGGCATGGGTTGGAGGGAGAAAACTGGTGGCAGGGAAACTTGTCTGGGAGGTCAATAAGCATTTATTAATTGTTTACTATGTAAAAGGTATTGAACTGACTATTTTGCATATACAGGCAAAAAAAACAACACAAAGTCTACCCTTGAAGAAATCATGTTCTAATTGAAGAGACAATATGCAAAAAAAAGTATATAAAAAATTCAAGATATAAACAGTAAATGAAAGACAACCTCAGAAGGAAGAGAAGAAAAGGAAATGACAATCTGGTTGGACTTGGGCTGAGTTATGAAAGATGCCAGGGAGTTTAGGAAAGGAAAGAAAATTCAGTGCCAAAGATAGACAATGAAAAGACAAAGAATTGAGAGATGGAGTGTTGTGAGTGAAGAGCACTAAGACCAGTGTTGTAATATTTAGAAGTAGATAAGTATAATAGCTTAGTACTACTGGGTTAATAATGCATTATTTGAAAAAATTACAAAGCAGTTCAGTAGACACTTAAGCCCCATATCCTATATAAAAATAAGCATGAACTGGATCCGTGACTTTAAGGGTAACACAATAAATAGATTAGAGAAACAAAGAAGAAACTGCCTTGAAAATCTTTGTGTAGGAGGAAGATTTCATGAAAGAAATATTAAGCACTTACTATGTGCCCAAAGTTTTGCACAAACAAAACCAATGCAGTTAAATGGATTGGTCCTTTGTGGGCAGTCTGGCAATGTTTCTGCCTTGGTGTTCTTAAATAAACTCCTTTTGATTTTTTCTTCCTGAGTTTTGCCTCTTTATCAGGATGAAGACTCAAACATAGACGTTTCCTTTTAACAATATGGTAAACCCAAGGCAAAATTGGAGGGCCCTTCACAAACGACTATCATTAAGAATAGGCCTACTCCACCTCCCCACATGCCCAAACCTGCACTCAGGCATTGCCTGATCTTGGAGCAGGGTGAACCTGTGCTGTGTCTGTTGCTCCCCACCTCCCCAAGCGTTATTAGTAAAGTTGCTGGAGAGATTTGACACCCCAAAACTCAAGAGGACATATAAAAGTAAATAGGTTCTTGAACCCAACGTTAGATTGACTAGAACAGAAAGGATACGAAGTACAAGAAATGGAGTCAGCACAGTCCTGGGACTTTTGATTCTTATTAATTGCATATATTTAAAAAAAAAATCAAATGAAAAACTAGCACCTAGAAGAATAAAAAATATGGCACTCGTAAGGAACCGCTGTTGTAGGGAATAAAACAGAAAAAAAGAAGATTATGGCAGGGCCTCATGACAAGAGTTTTAAAAAAATTTACCATAGAGAATTCTGAAGGGGAACACTTCATTACCCACAAAACAAAATTACACTAAGACAACAGAAGGGGAACTTAAGAGAGGTGGAAAAGACTGAAGAAGCCTTAAAACAACTCTTCCAGCTGCTGGCAATATTAGAGATTTTCATTGATTTTGATTAGACTTTCAGTGGGATATAAGAAAAAATGCTTCCTTTCAGCTTTTACAACCCTATCTAGGTTGGAGATGACAGATATAGTAGCAAAAGGAAATCTTTTCCCTGGTTTGTAGAAATTTATAGCATTAAAAACCAAGAGATTAGAATTTAAAAGTGTGTAGATTAAGGGTAAATGCCAACAATCTCTCTCCTCTCTTCCTGGAGAGGTATATATAGAAGTATTCAGTAAAATGTTAAGACTAGAAAATTGAGAAATAAGGTGAACTTTTAAGAAGATGAAGAATCGGGAGTATAAAATGAACAAAGTCAGTAGGGAAAATTTGCAAGTGAGAAGATTCAAGTAGATAGGAGGAAAATGGGTAAAAAAAAGCTTAAAAAGGCAGAATTTCTTTGCACTGATCATGTGAGTGGAGGGTTACATGACATAAAAGGGTCGGAGTTTCGGTTTAAAAAGGGTTTTATTCCATTAAATTTCAAATATATTTACCATGTTCATTTAACAGTTCAACTCATAATCTAACAGCAGACTAAAAAAGAGAAGTTACTTTTCTAACAGCATTTCTGATACAATGGTCTCCCAAATTTCACTATAAGGAAAAATTAGAAACAATAACAACATACAGGATATTATGTATTTAAAACATGAAGCAAACAGTCACGTGATATCAATTCAGTTGAATGCACTTCCAAAATATCTTACACAGCAAATCATTCACTTTATCACTTTTGGCATTCTATACTGATTTCAAGACCAATACAGGATATTTATATTTACTAACATTTATATAGTACCTGCCAGGTACTGGGCTAAGCATGTTACAATCATGCGGTCCTTACAACTCTAGGAGGTATACCAGTGTTATCCCAAACCCATTTTTATAGATGAGGAAAACTCAACCAAAGCAATAGGTCACATAGCCATTATTTTTCTGAGTTTCTATTTTAACTCAGGTTTTCCTGATCCATCCATTTTCCAGCATACTGTCTTGGTGTCAAATAGCAAATGTATTTTGCATTAAGTTTTTATTTACTACAATTATCCTAAATGGGAGAATGTATTTCACTTTAACTGAGACTCAATATAATTTAGTTTTATGATAAATGTTGAACAAAATAAATGTGAATTTATAATCACTAGTGGTAATATTCAAAATATTAATTTCCCCAACAGTCATTAGTTGCCATGATTTAAAATTTTTGAGCCCCTTTTTATCAACTGGCTCATTATCTTTAAAAAAAAATCCTCAATTACACGTAAAGATAATTTTAAATATTTGTTTTAAAAAAATCTGAGTTCCGAATTCTTACCCCACTTGAGATGTTAAGCAATTCAATACAGATTATATATATGCTGTTAGCGTGGAATTTAGAAACCCCAAACTTGTAGCCTAGTAAGATGTGATGAACCCCAGGTTTTAGGACTAGCTTGTAAGTTGGAGACCCCAAAGCTTGTACTTGTTTCTGGTTTCATGAGAATCCACCCTGAAGGGAATCTCAGGCAAGCAGTTTCAGACTGAATAATAAACCCTAAGCCACGCAGTGGTTCCCAAACTTTTTTGGCCTACTGCCCACTTTCCAGAAAAAATATTACTTAGCCCCCTGGAAATTAAATTTTTTTTTAAATTTTAATAGCAATTAATAGGAAAGATAAATGCACCTGTGGCCATCACCGCCCCTCTGGATCGCTGCAGCACCCACCAGGGGGCGGTAGCACCTACTTTGGAATCACTGCAAGGTAAATGACAATCCCAGTTATGTGGGACTAAGCATATGCTAAGTACTCTTTTTGTCTTAGTCTTCCCCATTGTATCAGAGACCCTTTCTCAAAAAGATCCACCCCAGAGCAGGGACCATCCGTTTAGAATCCATCATAAGTAGCCCCTTCCCTTACACTCTAGCCTCAGGCTATGAATACTCCCATTTCCTAGTAGCTATGATAATGTCAATTACCTTTTCCTGCCCCTGGATCTTCCCAAGTGGTATAAAGGCCCCCCAAATTCTTTTGTTCCTTGGAGCTGTCATCTGGCACAGTGTATTCCCAGAGATAATGTCCCCAGAGTCCCAGGGTGTAGACCCTGTAAGTTTTGGTGGCGGGCTCTGGGTAAAGGACCAAATTTTGGACTTATCCCTATTCTGATTTAACAGTGGTTTTTCTGACTTCTTTAGTAGTTATGTGTTATTTCCAAGTTAACAGTACCTTTCATCATAAATACTTTGGAATTAGCTTGGACGGTGCCACTGAGAATAGCTGTCAAATTAGGGGATTTAGAAAGATTTGGAGCAGCCCTTTTTCCTTTCAAATCACCCAATGAGTCAAGTCAATTTCTTTGCGTTCTTAACCTAGCCTCATGCAGGGTGAGGGTGGCAGAGGGGCACACCACACAAGTAATTCCAAGGCCATAGGGCTATTAAAAAAAAAATGCTTAAAGTTTTACTAAACTATACCAGATCAAAGAACACAAGTATCTTATTGGCAGTCAGTTAATTAGCATTTGTTAAGCTCCTACACCTTTACTAGATAGGGATAAAAAGTGCCTGGAACTAGTTAAAATCTTTTAAATTTTCTCTTGTCATCTTAAATTGATTGGTAAATATTTTTGTTGTTCAGTAGTTTTTCCAGTCCAGCCTACTCTTCAGGACTTCACTTAAAATTTTCTAGGCAAAGATACTGGAAAGATTTACCTCCTTCTCCTGCTCATTTTTCAGATAAGGAAACTGAAGCAGTGTTAAGTGACTTGCACAGGGTCAAACAGCTAGATCTGAGTCAGGTGTTTTGAATTTAGGAAGAAGAGTATTCTTAAATCCAAGCCCAGCACTATCTACTATGCCACCTAACAGCCCTCAGTAAATATTTACTAGAATATATATATATATTTTAAGTGGATAATATGGACAGCTGCGTGACTCAGTAGATTGAGAATCAGGCCTAGAAATGGGAGGTCCTAGGTTCAAAAATGGCTTCAGATACTTCCTAGCTGTGTGACCCTGGGCAAGTCACTTGATCCCCATTGCCTAGCCCTTACCATTCTCTTCTGCCTTACAACCAATACAGAGTATTGAATAAATAAATGAAGTAGATAATAATAACTTTAAAAAGTAGCACAGATGCCTTAAATTATCCTTACTGGTGAGGTTCTATTGCAGAGGTCGGCAACATATGGTTCTTTCTGCAGGAGCCAAAGTCAATTTTTTTTCAGGAATTGTTAGAGGAGCGCACACTGTGAGCACTGTACGGCTCTCACGAAATTACATTTTAAAAAACATAGTGTTTATGGCTCTCACGGCCAAAAAGGTTGCTGACCCCTGTTCTATTGGGATTTTCTATTGGGGTAAAGTCATGAGATACAAGATCTTAGCAGTCTTGTTGATTATCTGTCACAAAATCCTAAAGTACTGAAGTTTGAGAAAACAAGCACCACATGCCCAAAGTGGGGAAATTTGTAAGTATGCTTCAGAGCAAGTTTAATCTGAGATTATTTGGTTATCACTTGTGAAAATTATGAAATTGTATGTTAATAAATGAAGTTACACCTTCAAAACAACTTAGTAACAAGAGACTTGGATTCTAAGATTTATTTTTGCCCTAGGGATAAATAGGTAATATAGATCTTAATTTGGGGACTTGCTTTAGTAGCCAGCAATTTCTGGGGGTTTTGAACCACTATGAGTTTACTGTATATGTGAAACTCCAGAATGTGATTGTCCTTACTTTATAAATCAAGTGTCTTTATTATTTACTCATTGTTAATTGTAAGGGAAACATAAGAAAACTAATAACATCCTAGCCCTAAGCTATGATTAGTGATATTTTACTATTTAAGGTAAAATCTCTTGGGATAGTAATTTGATATTTTGAATTTTGATTTCAGATATGATTATATGGATTTTCATTAAGCCAATAGCTCATCATTCAAAGGGAATGGCATGTGCTGCCCAAAGAACTGCTATAAGTCTGGGAAAACAGAAGGGATGACCTTGTGTAAGTGATGGTAGGATCATCCCTCATTTTCCCCATTGTGCCACTTCCTTTCTGAACAATAAATTCTAAGCCTGGCTTTTGATACCCTAATGAATAAATATGGAATATTCCTACATTATTGTGATTCATGCCTGAAACTAAAAATTTTTTCTCCAGTTATGGCTATCAGATCAGGCTATGTGCCTTTGAAGGGGGATAGTCTTGATAGCATCGTAGTCCCCCACCCTTTTCCTTTCATTGCAAATTTCTATAAACACAGCAATTGACAGTGGAAGTTTGTCATTTCAATACTAAATCTAATACATATCAATATTAATCTTTTGAGTCACTATAATAAGATGCAAGTATGAAAGAGCTCAGTACTGCTAATCTGTATTTTTGGTCAGTTCTATAGCCTATGTAAAAGTTAGGTAAAAATGAGTTCTTAGGTGTGCCACCCCCTTAGTAACAGTCATATTCATGCATAAGAGTAGATCCTTAAAGTATATCATTCCTTTAAAAGAATGAGGATAAAATGTATAGGAAGACAAAAGATGTAAGTGTAAAAGTTTTAAAATTTAATAGCATTAACCAACTCTGAAAAAACAACAAGATTAGACTGTTAAAAATCTAAGAACTAGCATATCTATTTGATTGACTTCCAAATGTGTCTGATAGGAAATGCAGTTTGACAACTGGTTCTCAAAATTAGATTATTTTTTACAAGTGAAATTGCATTAATTTTAAGAAATCTTAAATTATGCTCCCCTCCCCATTTCCTACTTCAAAATTACCTGTGTAATAATATTAAGGGATGGGAAGGCTCACTTACAGAATAGGTAACAAGTGCATAACATGTATAATGAACATAAGCAGTTACATAGATGAATAAAGGCCAGGTTCTCTTCCTTTTACCTGTGAATGATATCCATTTCAGAAAGAACTAGTATAGAAAAACTAAAACTAAAAGTTTCAGGTGAATTATGAGTTCCAAATTTGGTGGTATTTTTATGGTTGTTAATAGGGTTAGATCCATAAGTTTGAGTTAAGTATTATCATATGAATTACTGGAAAGTCAATCTGATTAGATTTTGTCAGTTTACTGAATTATATAAGGTCTTATCACTAGCAGGACTTAGCAGCAATATCTAGAGAATCCCTGCACAGAGCCTGGAAATGGTCAAGAAAATGTCTTCACAGACCTGTCCTCATCCATATGCAATTGTGAGGGATGCACTCTGTGTTTGCCAGACCCCTGAAGACAATGGTCTTGGCATATAGACTTAATCCTTCTAAAGCTACTGCTATATTGGGTTGCTTTATTCATCTCTGTAACTGCTTATGTTAGTTGTGTGCGTGTTATGCACTTGTTACCTATTCTGTAAGTGGCTTATCATTTTACTTGGACATTTATGCTACTAAAAGGCACCAAGGCCCACATATGGCATGGCACACTGGCAGGTCAAGGTTTATCACAGTTTATGCCTTCGTATGATCTCTACTCCCTTTCTTGTCAAGAAACTATGATTGCGGAAAGGGAGGAGTGAAAGCAGGCACTCTAATTTGAACAGTGACTGATACTGTACTGAACTGGTAAAATCTATGGCTACAGATGTTTTGGGGTACATAACTTTTCACTGGCTAATGTATCAATGGGTTTTTCTCGTGTCATTATGAGGACTGTGTGCTATTTATGTTTACAGTGCCTCCTTTGGTGCAAAGAACTGATCCCCAAGCCAACTCCCACATTTACATGCAACAGAGATTGGGATGTGACAAATGAGGATAGAGGACTGATATAGAACTAACTGTGGTTACTAGTGTATCATTACCACCACTGAGGGAATTATTGGCATTTGTGCCAAGTCAGTGACCCTGTTGCTTCCAGTCTTACTTCTCTTCCAGGTATACGTTGATCAGCTGGGAGAAGAGTCAATCAATCTGTGGCATGTTTTTGATCCCATTCCCTTTGTCTTTCTTGTTACTCAGTACCCGGGACTTAGGGGCCCAACCCCTTTTTCAAGTGTGTACCTACCAGAATAGTCTTGCTTTTATTATGAAAAGTTGTCTTTAAAAGTCCAGATTTGAATCCTGGGGGCTGGTCCCTTGTAGCTAGCTCACTGATGTTATTTGGTCATTTTTTTTTAATTTAAATACACTTTTAGTTTAAAAAAAAGAAAAAGGGCACATAACTAAGGAATAAATATTTGCATTAATGCATTGTCAGTGGAGCTATGAACTAGTCAGGTTTTTCTGGAAAACGTGCCTCTTTGCCCCACTGATACCATTCATTATGGAAGTCCATGCCACAAAAAGAATTAAATAAAGAAGAAAAGGATCCATATGTAATATTTATAACAACTTTTGTAGTAATAAAAAAAAAACAGAAATTTAGGGGATGCTCTCATTAAATGGAGACTAGGTGAATAAATAATGGTATCCGAATGTGATGGTATGCTCTTAAGCTGAAAGAAATCACAAAGGGGTCAGGTTCAGAGAAACCCGGAAAGACTTGTATGAACTGATTCCTAGTGAAAGAGAATGGAAGAAACAAGTGACTCAATAACAACAATACTGTTAAAACAAACAACTCGGAAAGACTTAGGAATGACCAACCAGGAACCCAGGGGGTTTGCTACCAACCCACCTCCTTCCTGGCAGGGAGGTGAAGCACTCAAGGTGTGGACCAAGATATATATTTTTTGGACACACGAGAATCTGTTTTGCTTTACTACAGACATTTGTTACAAGAATTTTTTCTTTCTTTTTCATTGGGGGGGGGGAAGGGGATTTGGCTGGGAAAAAGAGGTGAATTTTCAACAGAAAAAAATTTGTATAGATAATATATCGATGAGTCTAAAATGGAAGAAAGGGGTCAGCTTGTAAAGGGCTAAAATTCTGGATTTTATAGTTGATCCTGGACGTAGTAGAGAGTCACCTGGAATTTATGCAGGAATTAGGGTACAAAGGCAGAGAAGACATGCTTAAACTGCATCAGGTCATCAATTCAGGTAATGGAATAATGTCCATTCTCCAATGGAAGCTAGTACTTATTAATGATGAAAATACTTCTACACTATGTGCCTATGCAAACAAACCATTTAAAGAGTAAGAAGACCTATCATCCAAGAGGTACTTCCTAAAAAATAACAGTAATGTAAAAAGAAACAACTTCAAAAGACTTCAAAATTCTATTCCATACAGTGACCTGGAACCAGGACTTCAGAATAATGATGAAAGTATGATACCTACCCACCTCTGGAAAGAAGGTAATAGATTAGAGCAGTTCTCAAACTTTCTGGTCTTTGGAAACTCTTTACATTCTTTAAAAGTACTGACAACCTCCAAAGAGCTTTTGTTCATATGAATTCTCTTCGTTGATTTTTGCCACATTAGACATTATAACAATTTAGTATTACTATGCAAATAGTTTTGATGTAGTATACCCCCCCCCCCCAAAGGTCTGGGAGCAGGAGAACCCTGAGGGCCATTTTGCAAACCACTGAATAAGAAGTACAGAATGAGATACATTTTCAGACATAGCTAATTTGTTCATTTATTTTTGCTCAACTCTTGTTAGGGAGAAGATAGGAAACTGTGAAAAATCAAAGTGATAAAAAAAAGAAAATAGTGTCAATGAAACATTCTTATAAAAAGAATAGAAAGGAGTTCAGAAGGGCGAACAGAGAAGCTTGGTAACTTGCTACTGCCATGTTATATGTACTAAATACTTTTAAAGGTAGATAAAGTTTTGAGTCTAACTCAGAAAATGGTGCTACCAATTAACTGAATGGGGATTTGAGGAAAGAGAGAGAAGAGAGTAAGTTTAGAAGTTAGATTAGATGACTCTAAAGGGAAGCAGTGTAGTGTCAAAAAGAATGTTAGAATCAGCCAGTTGAGTGACTGGTTTGAATCCTTGATTTGTCATTTATTGGTTGTGAAATTTGGGGCAAATTATTTCACTTCTAAGCCTCATTACCACACCTGTAAAATAACAATAATAGAACCAACCACTTTACTTCTTGTGAAAAAGGACTTTGTAAATGGTTAAGAGTTATCAAATTTTTTTCTTCTCCCAAGTGCCATTCTAACTCTATTTTTCCTACTCCAAACCATCTTTTATACTATCACCATGAAGTTTTCATATATATACACACATACACACACACACACATATATATGTCATTTTTTCCTGCTAAGATATCTTTAGTGGCTACTTATCAAGTAAAATAAATTCTTGAGAAAATTAATTCCTTTGTCTAGCATTCACTCCCCTTCATAATATGGCACTATCCTTCCTATTTAACCAAATGAGATAATAAATATAAAGAGCTATGTAAACCTTAAAGCACCGTTATACACATATACTTAAGTATGCATGCAAGCATGTAAGTTACTAATAGTATTTTCTTTCCAATCCATGAACTCTATACTGTGGCCAAATTAGGTTCCTCTCTCCTTTTTGAACTCTACTTTCTCCGAATTTCAAGCCTTTGTTCACAACATTCCTTTTATCTACTTTTAGTACACTAGATTCTTACCTGCTATTTAAAGCCCAACTGAAATGTCATCTCCTCTTTGAAGCTATCTCCTACCCTGTAATGGTAAGCACCATCTCTTCACAATGTACTCTTATTTTGCAACTGGCTTGTGTACTTAAGTAATGTTGTTTATGAGATGTCGGTGCCTTTGGCTTTATCCTTTTACACTTGTAAACTTCATAGAGTAGGGAGCTTTCTAAACTTTTTATCTTCTTCAGCACCTAGGCACCTCTTCCCTACCCCCAAATTTAATTTAATCTGTCTCCTATGTATCCTTACTTTGTCCTCGATTCTTTGCAATCCCTTCCTGCTAGTTCAACCAGCTTTATCCCGGGAATGGGGAGTGGTGTTTTACTCTCCACCCTGAAACATACCATGTCACATTCCAACAGCTGATGCTGTTTCTTTTTGTCTTCTTATCCCTATTCCAAAACTGAAAGAAAAAGCAAAACTTTATGCGTGTAGCTGAGCAAAATAAAGTCCTATATATTGGCTCTGTCTGAAAATGTGTGACATCTTCTGTAGCAGAGTCCATCAGTCTTTAAAAGCAGATTTCCTTTAATGTAATTGTAAAAATTGTTTTCCTAGTTTGGCTTACTTTACTCTGCACCAGTTCATACAGATCTTCTCAAGTTTCTATGAAATTGTTCCTTTTGTTATTTTCTTTTTCTTTCTTTTTTTTTTTGGCAAGTGTTTTTTTTTTCCTCCTGGGATTTCCTCAAAGAGGAAAGATTTAGAGCTGGAAAACACCTCGAAGGCCACCTAATCCCATGACTCATCATACAAACAAGGAAACAGGTCTAAAGTAAGTGACTTGTCTAAGGTCATATAGCAAATAAATGGCAGAACTAACCCAAATTCTTTGACTCCAAATAATAGTAACAACAATAAAATTAACATAGCACCCACTATGGACCAGGAACTATGCTAAGTATTTTACAATTATCTAATCTAATCTTCACAACCCCCTTGAGGTAACTGCTGTTATTCTATTTCACAGATGAGGCAGAGATAAGTGACTTGCATGTCCAAGATCACATAGCAAATAAGTGCTTCAGGTTCAATTTGACCTCAGGTCTTCTTGACACCAGGCCCAATGGTGTATCTACTACCCTACCAGGCCACCTTAAATCCAGTGCTTTTCACTATGACCTCTATCTATTCAAAATCATCAGGATCCAAGGTACATAGGTCTCCTCCCCTCCTGTGAACTATCAACATTCATTTTATGTATTACTCATTTTGACTAAATTATGACACTCTACATTGTTAATTAACCATTTCATGTTTATATCCCATCTCCCCAGCCAGACTACCAACTTCTAAAAGGCAGGGCCCCTACTTTCCCTCCATCTTTTTTAACTTCACACTGTACAACCCAGGTCTATATACCTGGCAAGTATTTATATTTGTTTATAAAGAAAATAAAAGCAGGAAAGACATAAATTTGGTATTTGTGAGAGTGATTACTTTTCTAGATGTAAGGTTCCTCTTCTTAGGTTCTTGAATTCAAAAGGATTCACAGACAGTAGAATTTACACTTAGAAAGTTGAATCAAGTTGTAAAATAATCTATTTTATATCTCACAGCTTGCTATACTGAAATGGTATATTGGCATAAAGGACAATATGGTGCAATACTTTAATGTACAATTGTTATTCATCTGTATCACATCTTTGTTATAATACAAGATAAATTCAATATCTTTTTACACAATATGTGATGTTTATAGAATACCTTAACTTTATTTAGGAATCAAAGGCACTCAAAATTGTTCTGTAATGAGACAAAAAAGTCCATTTGACAAAATCTCTCATGAAATCCTTGTGGACAAGATGGAAATATGTAAGCTACACAAGAAGTTTTTGGAATCTATTCTGGTAAGCCTTTTTATTATTTACTTGAACAGGGATAGATATCATGTTTTTTTCATATTCGGAGATGACAATGCTAGAACTGGAATTGGAATGAACCTTGGAGGCCATTTAGTCTAACCCTTTCCAATTAGTACATGAGGAAAAAGGCTCAGGGAGAGGAAAATGTCACACGTGGGGACAAAAAAGCCAAAAATCCAAACTGGGTCTTCTAAGTCTAGTGTTATTTCCAATTTTAAACAGTTAGGATCCAAAAAGATCAAAAGACTAGAATAATGGGGGGTGGGGGTGGGGGTGAAGCAGCATTGAATAAGAAGGCATTTAATATGAACAAACACAAAGCCCTAAACTGGAATCAAAACAGCAGTTGTGTAAGTCCTGGCAAGGAAACAATTAAAAGAAAATGACCTGAAGGTTTTAAAGGATCACAAACTCAAAGCATCAACAATATGATATGGTAGCCAAAGAAATGAATATGATCTTAGTCTACATGAACTAGCTAAAGGAGCTGGGAAGTGTTCAGAAAGAGACTTAGGAGACAGTCCAGCTATCTTCAAGGATATAGAAGAAAAACTTAACAGTACTACTAGAAGTAGAATGTGCTCCCTTATGATCACAGTAACACAGAATTCGAGTTTGAAAGGATCTTAGAGGTCTGTCTAGGCCATCATCCTAATTTTAGAGAACAAGAGTTGAGGCCAGAGGAAGTTAAATGACTTGCCTAAAATTACTCAAATCCACTCATTCCAAATTCAGCACTCTCATTGTGTGTCTCATGGCTCCTCTGGGAGGTGCTTAATTTCCTTCTCCTGGAGGTCTTCAAGCAAAGGATGCTTGTTAGCAATGTTGTAAAGGGTGGCAGAGCAGTAATCTCTATTTAGTATGGGTTGGTCTGGTGATTTGTTCAACTGCAACCCTCAATCATGCTAAAGCTATGACCATAAAATGCAAAACAACAATTGAAAGCCTGTTAAAATCCTGAATAACCTGAACTGGGTAAGCCCAATTTGGGATGGTGTTATTTGAAATTTTTACACTTATTATTTAATATCCAAACAGAAACAAGGGACTTGAAACCCAAAGGCAGGCCTAATATAGAACCAGTCTTAAGCACTGTTTCATCTTATTAATTAAAACTTCCTAAGCAACACTTCTACACTTTACTGAATAACCAAGGGAATGGTTTAATGTTTTATTGCACCTGTATATAAGAAGATTTTTCTGGCATACTAGATTTTTGTCCTCCTTGGATATATGTTTATATCAATACAACAATATTAACCTTCAACTGCCACACAGATCCTTCAATAAATTGTTTTTAAAAATTGGTTTGGAGCTTTAACGTAAGATTCTGAACATGAACTCAAAGAACATTTGGAAACAGATACAGAAAAATTATGCATCTGAGAACAATTTTAGTAATGTTATGAAGGATTCTTTTCATATACTAGCAATCAACCCATTTTCCTCTTCAACTAAAAAAATTCTACAGTAGAAAATATTACCTCTAAAACTTTCCCCAAATTATTTGAATCTAAGTGGAATAATTAGAATCTTATTTTCTCTTAAAAAGATGACTAATTTTACTTTCATAGTAAGCATAACCCCAGTTAATTTGACCTGGTGGAAACTATTCAGAGCATTTGTATGGCAATTGCTTAAGGAGAATTAATGTCTGGTCCACGATCCTCTGATCTTTCACAGAAATCAAGCCCAATCCCACCTATTTCCACTCAATGAGGGATGGGGAATCAAGGAGAAAGACTCAAATGGGTAAAAAATTTTATCTAGTTTAGGAATTGAATTTAGTCAAACGTGAAGCCCAAAGTTCATTCTAAGGAGGAGCAATTACCATGAAACATATTGCCCAAGCTATCAGTACAATTGGCTCAGACTGCGTTTTGACAATATAAGTTCACAAAAGAAAAGACACCTTGCAGAAAGGTTAAGGTGATAAGGCCATTGATGGTGAACAGAAAAGGTTTTCCATCTTCTCTTCTCAATTTTAGAAACCATCAATCTGATACCTTGCATAAACACTAAATTAGTTGATTTTATAAAGGCACCTTTACCCCCAATGAAAAATGTTTTCCTTTAAATAAGAATGAGGAGAGAATTACAAAGTTAGGTAAGGAGAAAAGCAGCATCGGGTAATCAATGAACATTGGTTTTGGAAATCAGAGAGCTAGAATTCAAATCCCAAATCTGCTACCAATTCTAAATGACGTAAGTCATATAATAGGATTTATATAGCACTTTAAGGTTTGCACTTTTACACTCATTTGATCCTCACAACTACCCTATGAAGTAAATGAAAATATTATTTCCATTTTATAGCTGAGATACTGAAGCTTTGTGAGGTTAAGTGACTTTCCCAGGATCACACAACTATCAAGTGTCTGGGGGCTGCTTCTAAACTTGAGACCCTCACTCAAAATCCATATCCAGTGCCACCTTACTGCCTTCAGAAACAATCCACTTAGCTCTCAAAAAGAATTGGATTGAATGGTCCCTAGGGCTGTTCTAACTCTTAATCCTATGAAATTTAGCATTCCAAAACTGACAAACTTGAAAATTCCTTGCTACATGAATCAAAGGTCCTAAAAGATTTGCTCTTTATAAAGTTAAACTTTTATCATCATTTTGCTGTCAGGTGAAACAACTTTTAATCAGTATAAACTTAAAACATTAAGCTTTGAAGTTATGCTTTCAGTTGAATTAACATTCACTCATAACATTCTTTTTTTTACAATTGGCTAATTATTTGAAGACATCGTAACATGTACAGTGGATAGAAATAAATGTGTGTATATATGAAATAATGGTGTATATGAAAAGTCAATGTATGTTCAATACAACCAGAGATTAACCACAAAGCTGCGAAATGACAATAGCTAACATTTCTATCCCTTTGCAAACTTCAAAGACACTAGCATACATCTTGTTTGAACTTCACAACAATCCAGAGATGTAGGTGCCATCATCCTCATTTCCCAGGTGAGAAAACAACCTGAGAGATTAGCAATGGTCATACTGAGATGTTACATGTCAGAAGTGGGAAGTGAATCCAAGCTTTCTAAACTCCAAGGTCAGCACTATCCATTACATCCCATACTCTAAAGGCATCGGCAGCAGCTTCTTCAAGCACTAAATTCATTACTAGTTTTAGAAAGGTTCTCACTTCCCCAATGGAAAATATTACTCTTGAAACAATAAAAAATTACAAGAACTATTAGACTGTAAGAGGTAGCATGATATAGTGGAAAAATCACTAGTTAGGAGACTTGGGATTATATTCTGAACCAGACGCTTACTAGATGTGTGGTTTTCAGCAAATCTCTCTTTCAAACTTGTGTTTCCTTGCCTATTAAAAATGTGAATTGATCACATCTGTAGAACCTCTCTCGAAAAGGTTCCTTCTAAGGATCAAATGAAATCCCACTGGTAAAAAGTAGCTTGTAAATCTTAAAGATTCACAAACATCATGAAAAAAGTAAACTCTCAAACATTGGCAGACTAGCCTCTTATAAAAAAATGAAAAAACTGGGCAGCTCTTGTACAATGACTTTGTGCCAGTGGATTCAAGCAAGGATACAAAAGACCAATAGACAGTGTACTGGCTGTGAATACAGAGGTGTGTTTCTAGTCACAGATGAGATGTTTAACCACACATCAACAATAGTTCACCTTTGGATAAAAAGACTATTTCCTATGTGAAGGGATTAATATTATGTATCTCTCCAATTAAGATTAATCTAGAATACTCCATTCAATTTAAGGCTTATTAAGAAATATGCAGTTCATTGGAGAATACTTCAAGATAGATGGGCAAGAGTTAGTAAGGAAAAGATCAACTAAGGAGACAGGAGACATTGGATAGCCTTATATTCAGCAGTATAACACAAAGAGGAATAAAAAGCTATGCATCACTAGAGAAATTGTACCACTTAAGAACATTTATACTAGAAAACAAAGACCATTAAAGAGGTCGGCCAGTTCATTCCAACAAGTACTTGTATATGATAATTTGAGGAGGTAGAAAACACTAAGGGGGATCACGAAAGCATGCCATCAGAGGATGGCACATGAGCTAAACTGAAGGAATCTTTCAATAAGGGTTCTGCTATGAATTTAGCTTCCTCAGATTTAGTGAACTTTGATATCTGATGATAGGTATTTCATATAGCATTGTTCTTATTCAAATTTTATGGGAAGATGAGAAAATACCAGTGGATAATTGACTCTTAAAAAGTGCTCTCAAAGATACAAATTCAAAATTTCATTTTATATACGATCCAAATGATTAATACAAGAGAATATATCCAAAATCCATTTTCTGTCTCACTTTGGTCATCCAAAATTATGGTCACTTATGGTTCAAAACTTTTTGGGAGGTAGTATGGGGAAAGTGAAATAAAAGCAAGGTAATCTTTTCTTCAGTCTATCTGTATTTTGTTAAAATATTGTTGCTTTCTTAAAAAAAAAAAAAAAAACCTGTCTTCTGGGTTTCAGTCATACTTTACTTTTCAACTCAGTTGCTATAAATATCCATCCCAATGCTAACCATCCAGAGCAGCTGCATAACCAAATACTTAAAAGACAAGCATCCATTTATTTCTGTAATAAGGCTCAAAGATAGCAAAATGATGAAAATACAAGTTTTTCTGATGTGGGGACATTTGGATCCTTGGTTAGCTCCCAAAGAACACAATTGCTTTCCTTTCTTCAGTATTTTTATTGACAGTTTGTATATACCTTCGAGAACTCCAATGAATGAATGTATGTTAACTACAAGCAACCTTATTAAGATGGGGTAATTTACAAGGAATGGGGACAACACTTAAAAGGGCCCCTCTCTAGCTGTTTATTCCCAACAACTTACATTCAAAACAAATTAGTAAGATACAAGCCTCTCTGAATACATACTTATCATGGTCACATGACACAATTAGGCGTTTGCAAACCCCCCACCCCACAAAAGTACAGTCTTTCAGATACACTTTGTTACAAGGTAATGAACTCCAGAGATTTGTCCGGCTAAATTAGCAGAGTTAAGATGTGGGGAATGAAAATAAGTGAATTAAGGGAACGCTTTGGTGTACTTCCCAAACCCAGTCTATTAAACAGCTAGACAGGGCCACCTCTACAGCAAAGTAAGCTACAAAGAAAACTAAGGCATTACGCCGATTTCCTGGTAAGGCCACCAACCACAGCAAACGCCGCCCGCCCCCGCGGAGCTCGAAGCTCCGGGAGACCCAGCTGCTGGAAGAATGACGAGGCTAGGCCGCTCATTGCACAATCTGGGCCGCGCTCTTACACCACCACAGCCGCTGCCGGCCCCAAGCGGGGAGAATGCAGAAGCGCCCCCCACACAGGTGACAGTGGCCGGGGCCACGTGCCCAAGGAGTTCCGGTGAGCCGGCCTAGGACCCGGGAAGGGCTCCAGGGAAGAGAAGGCATGCCACCACGGCAGCCCCGGCTCACCGAAAATGAGTGAGAGGTGGTGGTGGCCCTCTAGCTGGTTTCCTAGTTCGGGTGGGGGCTCTGCCGCCACACAAAGGGAAGGCACCGCCGCCGCACTGCGCTCTGGGACTCGTAGTTTGGTCCCCGGGTGGGTACAATGCCGGGAACAGCGGAGCCCAATCAGTCCAGTCCCAGGCCCCATCCCAGCTGCCGCTGCCGCTCCCAGCCACACACAAAGGACCGCACCGCCCTCCCCCCCTTCCCGCCCGCCGGGACTTGTAGTTTCTGTTCTTAGGCCAAGCCTCGGAGAAGGGTGGCAGCTGGACTACAGTTCCCAGCAGCCTCTGCGTCCGAGCCCCGCACCCTCTGCCTCCATCTTGGCTGCGGTCGGAGCCTCCATCTTCGCCCCCC